>NW_025121134.1:0-1054 GCF_004010195.1 Chiloscyllium plagiosum
AGTCCCACTGGCATGCTTCCTATATCACACTTTTGGGACTTCAATGTATATCCATGATCAGTCACATTATCTGGACACCCTCGTTCATTGGGAATATACAAAGTCAGATCATTCTGTTCCATCACCAGCAATCGAGGAGAGGCTGGGGCTACCTTGCAGATTTAATTGTCAGGGTGTGACTGTGAGAATCAGGAGAAAGAATTGTAAATTACATACAGAAAGTATTTTTAAAATGGTGTTTGGTCTCCTGTTCCTCGGATGCTGCCTGACCTGCTGTGCTTTTCCAGCACCACACTTTTGACTGTTCCCTGGTATTACATTACAAAAGTGAACTGCATTACTTTGACTGCATGGGCTGGATTTGTCATATATTATCTGATTTAATTGCTTTGGCACCGTTCTTCCTGGGAGCCTGGGACATTCAGCTTCTTGTTTTCATGTTTCTTTGATTCTTACTTTAGAAAAAAAATCTCAATCCATTCTCACTTGTTGATATCAGTGTGGGGTGGCTGGTGTATCTGGCCCTCCACAATACACCATCGGGGCTTCTGTGAACCTTGAATCGTCCTTGTGGAAAACTGCACGGGTATCAGTGAGCAGATTATATGATCTGGGATTTGAAATAATGCATTGACTTCTAATTAACCGTGTCAAATTAAATATATCATGAGAGTTGATACCACCAGGATGTTTTTTCTGTCTGGGGGAGGCAGGGTAGGAGATGTCATTCAGCAGTAAGACATTACAGTGTCAGAAGGAGAGATTGGTCAGTGGAATTGATGTGAATTTAAATTCCCTCAATTAAAGGACAGGGTTTGTCTGAAAAATGACACATGAAAGGGCAGGGGAACAACATCATATTGAAAGAGACAGTGTAATAAACCTTGCTGTTAGAATCCACCAGGTTTTTCATTATTTTATTTTTGTTAATGTTTGGTTTGGAGTTGTGAACTGTGAGCTGAGAGGTGGAAGGTGACCTTTGCACTGTGAGTAACAGCTTGTATTAAAAAAGAACAAACAAGATCTATTTTGTGAAGCCAGGCCTGAAAGGTAG
>NW_025121135.1:0-1054 GCF_004010195.1 Chiloscyllium plagiosum
TTCTCTACTGGAATACCTATGCTACCATTAGATGCAGTGCCTTCTACTAATTAACTGCGCTAATACAGGAATATCCCATAAACACACCCCTTGGCAAAAAGGTAAATTCAAACACAGAATCTTACGTGCAGTTCTCCAATCCAGGAGGAAGCAAATTTATGTGAGTTTTCAGAGAGAGTAGCAGCTGGGGATCATGCATTGAAACTTTCAACCCTTCTGGGATCCCAAGCAGCTTCTGAATGCTGCAGCAAAAGCAAAATGAGAAAATCTGGCCACTACCCTTCCATTGTTCCCAACGCTTTAATAAAACCTAAATGCCTTCTCAGTTATTTACTTAAGCTGTTTTCAGGTGACAGTTCGGCATCTCTGCCTTAAAGACCTCTCTTCAAAAAACAAACACAAGAGAAAATAACATTTTTAAAGTGAAAAAAAAGAAACATCAATATACAAAGATGGCCTCATTTAAACCATTTATTCTTATTGTTCCAGTAGACTGCAATACATATAGATTACATTGACACTAAGTGTGCTAACATTCACAACTCTATTCTATTTAAGTCAGTTTACTTCTGCGACTGAACGCCTGTTTTTCTTCATCTAAGTTTCGACAACTTGTCAGCAAGTACGGGTTCTCGTCCGGACACCTGTATAACTTCCAAATTGAATGGCAACAATAATAACCTCTATCTGAACGGACTGGAAGTATTCCCTCTAAATTTGTCCAAAATCGTTCAGGCGTTATGATCAGTATATATATTTGTCTTGACACGGTATTGGCAACTTAGATGCTGAAATGTTGTAACATCCACACCAAGCTCAAGGCCTCCTTCCCAATTGTGAAATATTTTACAATTAATGGCGTCACCGGACACTCCAAACAAATTTACATAATGGAGCACTTCTCATCTCTAACATAGTCCTTCTCAATGACATATCTCCTCATGTCTCAGCTTAAAGGATTTACATCTTCCTGCACGTCTTAATGCTGTAACCTCTTTACCTGCTAATCCTGGCCTATGTCACTAAATCTTACACACAGGTATATATTTTAAGA
>NW_025121136.1:0-1054 GCF_004010195.1 Chiloscyllium plagiosum
CAGGCTCAGCGATCTATAGTTACCTGTTTTTTTCCCTTACTTTCTTAAATAATGTCACTATGGTAGCAGCCTTCAAGTCTTTTGACACCTCACTTGTGGAAATCAATGATACAAATACATCATCAAAATGCTGACCAATCTCCTTCTTGGCTTCCCACAAACATTTGGGATACAATTGATCAGGTCCCAGGGATTTGTTCACCTTTATGTGTTTTAAAATGTCCAACACCTCCTTGTAATATAGACAGTTTTCAATGTATCACTATATATTTATTCATTCTCTCGCTCTTGTAACCTCCTCCTCATTAAATACTGAGGAGATTTTTTTGTTTCGTATCCCTCCAATCTCCTGTGGTTCCACACATAGGTAGCCTTACTGATCTTTAAGGGGCCCTGTTCTCCCTCGAGTTAATCTTTTGCCATTAAAGGATTTGTAGAATTTATTCAATGCCTCGTTAACCCTATTTTTAAAGCCATCTCATGTCCACATTTTTCTGGCCTGATTTCCGCATTGACTATGCACTTGCTGCCCTTATACACCTCTCTGCATTTACTTAATCTAAGCTCTGTTTACCTGACATATGCCTCCTTCCTTACCTTGACCAGAGCATCAATATGTCTAGCCATCCAGCACTCCCTGCACCCACCAGCCTTGCCCCTCTCACTAATAGGAACACGTTGGCTTTGGACTCCCTAAAACGAAGTTTTGATGGCCTTTCATTTTCCAACCATACCTTTACCTGTGAATAGGGCTCGCCTAACACTTTCAAAATTGGCCTTGTTCAAAATTAGAACTTTAATGTTTTCATCAGGTCTTTCCTATTCCACAACTAATTTAAAACTAATATTTATGCGTAACGGAAAGTTAAAGAAACACTTTCTGCCCCTCTGTAACAGGCTCGAGAGGCTGAATGGGTTCCTCGTGGCTCACTGTAATAGACTGGAAAGGCTGAATGGCCTCCTCCTATCCTTGTGTAACAGACCCGAGACATTAAATAAGTCAGCAACCGATGGACTACGTACAGCCATTAAACTGTATCTGATGGAGGTCCAT
>NW_025121137.1:0-1054 GCF_004010195.1 Chiloscyllium plagiosum
AAGTCTGAGGTTTGCATTTTGGTCAAGCAATCCTGGCAGGACTGATGCAGTTAGGGGAATGTTGCAGAGTAAAGAGACCTTGGAGTGCAGGTTCATAGTTCCTTGAAAGTGGAGTCTCAGGTGAATAGAATAATGAAGAAGGCGTTTGGTTTGCTTTCCTTCATTGCTCAGAGCATTCAGTATAGGAGTTGGGAGGTCATGTAATACACTCTTCCCCCTCAAATGTGTGGTATCTAACTGCTTCATTGTTTCTAGTAAATACAGCCCACACCTCCCGCTACTGCTTTTCGAGTTCTGCTCTTTTGTCAGGTGGTTGTGGAGAATAAGATCATGATCACAGAATTTATAGCCAAAGGAGTCCAGTGTCATGGAGATGTGATACATTAAATAATTTAGATTAAATCTTCCATCTTTTAGAATGGGGTTCTGTTCTTTGGTATGTTAATCCCAGAACCTGTTTTCAGTAACTTTCTCAAGAACGTAATTTAAATGCAGATCTTTTCTATCCAAAATGTCAGGCTGGCTCGACATTGGGACCCAGACAGAATTCACACCGATTGAAGGGTAGGCTGGGACGTTTTTCATTGGAGCACAGGAGGTTGAAAGGTGAAGGTGTCGGGTGCCTCGTCAGCAAGTTTGCAGATGACGCTCAGATTGATGGAATATCAGATAGTGAAGGGGACTGTCAGATGATACAGTAGAATATAGATTGGAGAGTTGGGAAGAGAAATTGAGTTTAATCCAGACAAATGCGAGGTGATGCATTTTGGAAGGTGCAATTCGAGAGCAAACTATACATTAAATGGGAAGGTCCTGGGGGAAATTGATGTACAGAGAGATCTGGGTGTTCAGATCTATTGTTCTCTGAAGATGGCAATGCCTGTCAGTAGAGTGGTTAAGGCAGCATACAACATGCTTTCCATCATCGGACGGAGTATTGAGTACAAGAGCTGGCAGGTCATGTTAAAGTTATATAAGGTTTTGGTTCGGCCACATTTGGAATACTGCTGTACAATTCCGATCGCCAGATTTCCCAAAGGATGTGGATGCTTTG
>NW_025121138.1:0-1054 GCF_004010195.1 Chiloscyllium plagiosum
CAACCCAACTTTGTCTCTGTAATCTGCTCCATTGACCTGAAATACTCCTGTCTGGGGAAAATGCCCCGTCCTGCCAACATCGTTATGCTTGTAAACTGTTCCAGCACGAACAAACTCCCCATCTTCATGAACATGTGTAGACGCTACATCTCACCACATTTCTGTAACCACCTGTGGCTCTATGGTCCTCCTTCCCTGTGAAATCATCTCCAGTGCACACAAACTTCCCAGTCTGGGTCATCCGCTCCAAATCAGACTACTGCTGGGAGATTGTAATCTGAAGTAATCGATTTCGCTGTCCACTACACCTCCAATTTTGTTGTCATCTGCAAACTTAGTAACTTTTATGCTCACATCCAACTCATTTATGTCAGCAGTGCAAAGTAGTGGACGCAGCACCAATCCTTGATTTTTGTTACTTTCCACAGCTCTTAGAAACCTCCCTGTCTATATGATCCACGGCTGACTCCGCAACCCTCTGTATCGCTAACCACCAAATGCTTCCACAACCTTGCCTACATCTTTTACCTCTTCCAGTCCCTTCAGTACCTTCTATAAACGCAAACTCCCGATTAGTGAAGGCAAGTCTAGTTTCTACAATATCTATCAAAATCTGAAGCGCACACTCTCTCTAATCTGTATGTCTCTCCTTAATCCGTAAACATCTGCAGCCACCACTACTGTCCATACCTTTCTTCGATCCTCCAGTCCGATTAAGCTTCCCATCCTTACCTTAACAAAAGTCTGTGTATCTTAGTACTACACTAAAAACTTTCATATGTCTGTAAACTATTCCAACCCCTCCACTATCTCCATAAACATCTAGAGCCCCGAAAGCCCGCTCTTTCTGTGTGACCTCTTCCAGTCCTGACAATACCCCAATCTATGGAGCCACTTTAATCTTCCCTTGTTGGGGAATGCCTTGATGTTCCTGGCGATTTCCCATTCTTAGCACCAACCCCAATCTTTGTGACTCCCCAGTTTATAGAAGACTCACTTTCAATGCCAGCTCATCCAATCTCTACATCCAAGTGCAACCTCCTGATCTTTCTCC
>NW_025121139.1:0-1054 GCF_004010195.1 Chiloscyllium plagiosum
AACACTCCCCAGGGCACTACCGTTAACTGTGTAAGTCCTGCAAGTGCACACACTCTCTCACTCACGCGCGCACACACATTCCCTCACTCATGCACTCGCAATCTCTCTCTCACATGTACACTCTCTCGAGCAAGTCTCCAAGTATTGATGCCCATGTAACTGTTCTCTGATATATTTCTTACACGGATTGGTTCCCTCCTCACATTTGGTCATTTTGGGGTGCACTGAAATGAAACTCCTATTTCCTGATGCTTGCAACATTTCTCCTTTTTATTGATTCCCTGCCCCTATTGTCCCATTTAGACCTACTCTGTTCCAATTCTCTAATGTATTGGCACTCCCACTAATTTTCTAATGCAATGGCACTGTGTACCAAACCCATCTACTGAAGCCCCACCAGTTCTCCCATTTACTCATACCCCGATACTCATTCTTCCATTTACTGATGCCCAGCCCAATTCTACTATTTAGAGGTGCCCTACTCTAATTCTCCCATTTACTGGTGCCAGGCCCCAATTCTCGTCCCACTGTGCACCAGTTCTTCCATTTAGTATTTTCTTACAACAATTCTCCCATTTAGTGGTCCGCTGCCAGAATTCTCTAATTTGCTTTCCCAAAATGCAGCATCTCACATTCATCTCAATTAAATCTCCGAATTACCAATCCTGCACAAATCCTCCCTTTAGTGATGAACTGCACCAACTATCCCATTGAATGTTGTCTGACCCCAATTCTCCCACTGAGTTGTTGACACCAAAATTGGAGGTGTAGTGAACAGCGAAGAGAGTTACCTCAGATTGCAACAGGATCTTGATCACATGGGCCAATGGGCTGAGAAGTGGCAGATGCATTTTCATTGAGATGAATGTGAGATGCTGCATTTTGGGAAAGCAAATTTTAACAGGACATACACTTAATGGTAAGGTTCTAGGGAGT
The DNA here is from genome assembly GCF_004010195.1 of Chiloscyllium plagiosum. Taxonomy (NCBI): domain Eukaryota; kingdom Metazoa; phylum Chordata; class Chondrichthyes; order Orectolobiformes; family Hemiscylliidae; genus Chiloscyllium; species Chiloscyllium plagiosum. The sequence goes on from NW_025121139.1 coordinate 937, forward strand.
GTTGCGGATCAACGAGACCTTCGAGTGCAGGTTCATAGCTCCTTGAAAGTGGAGACGCAGGCAGATGGGATAGTGATGAAGGCACTTGGAATGTTTTCCTTTATTGGTCAGAGTATTG
>NW_025121140.1:0-1054 GCF_004010195.1 Chiloscyllium plagiosum
AACATTCTCCACCACTGGCTGAAGAAGAACCCTGTACACCACTGGCTGAAGAAGAACATTCTACACCACTGGCTGAGGAAGTACATTCTACACCATTGGCTGAGGAAGAACATTCTACACCACTGGCTAAAGAACATTCTACAACACTGGCTGAAGAAGAACATTCTCCACCACTGGCTGAGGAAGAACATTCTCCACCACTGGCTGAAGAAGAACATTCTACACCACTGGCTGAACAAGAACATTCTCCACCACTGGCTGAAGAAGACAATTCTACACCACTGCCTGAAGAAGAACATTCTACACCACTGGCTGAGGAAGAACATTCTACACCACTGGCTAAAGAACATTCTACAACACTGGCTTAAGAAGAACATTCTACACCACTGGCTGAGGAAGAACACTCTACACCACTGGCTGAAGAAGAACAGTCTACACCACTGGCTGAAGAAGAACACTCTACATCATGGCTGAAGAAGAACCCTCTACACCACTGGCTGAAGAAGAACATTCTACACCACTGGCTGAGGAAGAACACTCTACACCACTGGCTTAGGAAGAACAGTCTACACCACTGGCTGAGGAAGAACATTCTACACCACTGGCTAAAGAACATTCTACAACACTGGCTGAAGAAGAACACTCTACATCATGGCTGAAGAAGAACCCTCTACACCACTGGCTGAGGAAGGACATTCTACACCACTGGCTGAAGAAGACAATTCTACACCACTGGCTGAAGAAGAACAGTCTACACCACTGGCTGAGGAAGAACAGTCTACACCACTGGCTGAGGAAGAATAGTCTACACCACTGGCTGAAGAAGAACATTCTACACCATTGGCTGAGGAAGAACATTCTACACCACTGGATGAAGAACATTCTACACCACTGGCTGAAGAAGAACATTCTCCACCACTGGCTGAAGAAGACAATTCAACACCACTGGCTGAAGAAGAACATTCTATACCACTGGCTGAGGAAGGACATTCTACACCACTGGCTGAGGAAGGACATTCTTCACCACTGGCTAAAGAACATTGTACACCACTGG
>NW_025121141.1:0-1054 GCF_004010195.1 Chiloscyllium plagiosum
TCGATGGATTTCAGTAAGACCGTTGATAAAGCTTCAGACGGTAAGCTGCTCTGCAAGGTTAGACCGCATGAATCCATGGCGAGTTGACAAATTGAATATACGTTTAGCTTCATTGTCGGAAGCAGAGTGTAATAGTGGAAGGATACTCCTTGGGCTGGAGACCTGTGAATGATGGAGTTTCTCATGTTTAGGTGCCATAGCCATTACTGTTTGCTATCTCGATCAGTGACTTCGATGAGAATGAACAAGACACGATTTGCAAATTGGCAGATGAGATTCAATTCAGGTATAGAAGATAGCGAGAAAACCTTTCATGAACTGCAACAGGATCTTGGTCAGCTTGCGAAATGGGCCAAGAGAAGGCAACTTAAATCCATTGATGTGAGGTCTTGGGTTTTAGACAGTCAAATCAAGAAAGAATTTCTTCATGAATGGTCGGGCCTTAATGAATGTTTGGAAAAGAGGGATCTTGGAGTTCAGGTGCACAGTTCTCTAGAAGTAAAATCAGACTTCGACAGGACAGTGAAGAAGACGTTTGCAGCACTGGCCTTGATCAGTCAGATCATTGTGTGTCAACGTTGTGAAATCATTTTGTAGTTGTACACTACCTTAGTGAGGACGCACTTGGAGTTTTGTATTTGAAATAAGTCACCTTGATAGAGAAAGGATGTTATTAAACTGGAAAGAGTACAGTAAATATTTACAAGGATGTCGCCGCGGTTCAAACGGCTTGGGTTCGAGGAAGAGGTTGGACAAGCTACGAATTTTACTGAGAGCGGAGATGACTGACTTATAGAGTTGCATAAAATCATGACTGGTATGGATAGGTGAATGCACTCAGTCTTTTTCCAGGGTTGGCATCCGTTTAAGGTTAAAGGGGAAAGAAATAAATGGGAATTTGTCCGGAAACGTTTTTACATAGAGTGTTCTGCATTTGCAATGAGCTGCCAGCTTAAATGTTTGAGGTGAGTACAACAACAACACTTAAAGCATATTTGGAGAAATACATGCATACGAAACATTTAGAAGGATATGGACAAAGCTCAGTGAAATG
>NW_025121142.1:0-1054 GCF_004010195.1 Chiloscyllium plagiosum
AGGGAAGTAGGAAAAAAGTGGCGAATTATAGACAGGTTAGCCTAACATGTACAGTGGGGAAAATACGTCAATCTGTAATCAAGGAATAAATAGCATGCATCTAGGTAGAAATTGTCCCGTTGGACAGACACAACATTAGTTCATGAAAGACAGGTTATACTTAACTAATTTACTAGAAATCTATGAAGACATTATGACCAGGGAGACACAGTAGATGTGGTGTACCACGATTTACAAAAGGCATTCGACACAGTGCCGCCAAAAAAGTTGCTGCATCAGGTAAAGATGCATGGCATTATGGTTAATGCATTAGCGTGGATAGAGGATTGGTTAACTAACTCGAAGCAATGAGTGGGAACAAATGAGTGATTTTCTGGTTACTGATCAGTGACTAGTGGTGTGCCTCTGGGAACAGTGCTGGGACCGCAATGATTCACAGCTTACATTGACGTTTTGGAGTTGGGGACCACGTGTAGTGGCTCAACGGTAGCAGCTTACACTAAAATAAGTGGCAGAGCAAAGTGTGCAGGGGACTGATAAACTTTACAACGGGACATAAATATTATAAGTGAGTGGGCAAAGATCTGGAAGATGGAGTCATCCATTTTGGTAGGAATACCAGATAAAAAGACTATTATTTGTATAGTTAAAAAAATGCAGCATGCCTCTGTGCAGAGGGACCAGGATGTTCTTGTGCATGAATCACAGAGGTTGGCCTGCAGGTGCAACAAATAATTAACAAGGCAAATGGAATTGTGTCCTTCATTGCGAAAAGGATTGAGTTTAAACACAGGGAGGTTGTGTTGCAGCTGTACAGGGTGCTGGGGAGGTCACTCCTGCAATACTGTGTGCAGTTTTGGTCTCCCTACTTGCGAAAGGATGTCCTGGCTACAATGGATGCATTGGTTCGCTAGGTTGGTTCTGGAGTTGAGGGGGTTGGCTTATGAGGAGAGACGGAGTGGACTGGAATTATTTCTTGATTGGAATTTGAAACAATGAGGGAGGATCTGGTAGAAACATGTATGATTATGATTGGAATAGATACGATAGAAAT
>NW_025121143.1:0-1054 GCF_004010195.1 Chiloscyllium plagiosum
TGAGTTTTTAAATTTTTTCTTCACCTTCCCGATAGCATCCTGCTCGACGCTTCCACACTTTCTGCATCTGGAACAACAATGGCAAGCCACGATGGGAGAGGTGAGTTTTTAATTCTTCTGCACACATTCCCGAGAGACTTCGGCTTGATGCTCCCACACGTCCTGCTGTTGGAGCAACAATTTGTTGGTATTTAAACTAATTACCTTACGTCCCAGTTTAATTGCCGATCTTTGATGTAAATAACTCTCCAGTATTTTTCCCTGGACTTTTGTGTTGCTCACTCAACAGCATCAGTTTCTCCCATTACGAGGCTTAATAGAAAAACAATGTTTAAGGTATAGTTTGAGTCTTTCCACTTTTGGTGTCCTACCCTGTGCTTCATGTGGGAGTGTGGTGTTTCAGCAGCGTTGAGATGCGTCTTTGCAACTTGTTCTGTGCCTATCCATTGAACGTCTGTCATAGTCACTGCCTGCTGAGCATGTGCTCCGTAACATGAGCAATGCCCTCAACTATTATTGAATCATACCTGGGATTCACATGGAGTTGAGTGACGTTTGCTATAATTGTGGTTTTAGAAAGCTAGTTGAGATACTTAGGATGGTTTCCCGGGGGTTGCATGTTAAACTGTTGTGGACGATCAAGAACACCAAACGTTTTGGTGACCCACCCTAGATGAGTCATATTAACTTTAGTTACTGCATCTGGATCTACAACATGATCAACACTTGCAGCATAGGCTGCCGAGTGCAGAATCACTGTAAAATGTAATAAAGGTTCATAATCAGATCAGCAATGGTCGAGATTAGTTTTGCGGCAATGTGAAATGACTGACTCCTGCACCTTATTCAAGTATTACTGCTCATTACAAGCTATACCACCTTCTCTCCCACTGTCCCCTACTTTTAGGGAGTGAGCCCCTTCTCCTGATCCTGGTTAACAGGATCCTGTAGGCTCCCTCACCTGCAGATTTCCCTCTCCCCAGAATCGAGCAGTTGAATGTTTGCATTTTGTTGCGTTATCCCAGTCTCTAGCAGTTAAATGTTTGCCTTCTCT
>NW_025121144.1:0-1054 GCF_004010195.1 Chiloscyllium plagiosum
TGGACAAGGACCAAGAAATGTTTCAATAATCAGTTGCTTTCACTCGGTACTCAGCATGAAGATTTCAATGTTGGTGATACTTTCCATTGGATCTTTAATAATAACCACCCACCCCATATTCCGGGTATCTCATTGTAAATCGACACATGGTCATCGCAATCCCATAGCAAATACGAACAAGAAGCCAAACAGTTCTTCAAACCGTGCTGTTATTTATTAAGATCATATTGAAAGAGTCATTCTCAGGTTGTCAAGCTGTGACCAGAAGGATCAGTGCTTATGCCCCTGCTCTGGGGACCGATTGTAATATTTCCAAGTGTGCCAATGACATAAAACTTTGTGGGATTGCAAATATTGAGGAAGGTGCCAGGACGCTTCAGGTGGACTTAAATAGGCCGAGTGAACAGAGAAGAGCATGGGAGATGGAAGAGAATGTGAATAAGTACAAGGCTATCCCCTTTGGGTGGAAACCTGACGGTGCAGACCATTTCTAAATTGGTTAACGTTTGAAAATATTGAGGTCCAGACGGACCAAGATATTCCTGTTCACAAGGTACTGAACGTTAGCATGTTGGTGCAGAAAACAATTCAGAAGGCAAATCTTACGTTAGCTGTTGAGCTTTCTGGATATGGGTTACATCTCACCTGGAGTATTGTGCGCACATCTGGTTCTCTTGCCTATTTATCTAAGAAGGAGTATAGGAATGTTCACTAAACTGATTGCTGTGTTGGTGGGACTGTCCTATCAATTAGCGATTGAGGAGATTGGGCATGTTTTCTCTGAAGATTAGAAGAATAAACAATTTTGTCATAAAGTTACAACATTCATAAAGGGATAGACAGATTAAATGTAGAAAGCATCCACGATCTCCAAGGCACAAGTCAGGAACGTGATGAAATAATCACCAACTTGCCTGGATGAGCAACGGTGAAAACTTATGACATGCGACAGTGAGCAAAATTAGCGCGCATGGTCTTGGGGGCAAAGTAGTAACTTGGATTGAAAGTTGGTTGGCTGACAGAAACAAAGGGTAGTGATAAACGGCTCCATTTC
>NW_025121145.1:0-698 GCF_004010195.1 Chiloscyllium plagiosum
AAAACACATGTCAGAGAGAGAGGGAGAACACACCCGAGAGAGAGAGAGAACACACGAGAGAGAGAGAGAGAGTGAGAGAGACAGAGAGAGAACACGCGAGAGGGAGATAGAACACACGAGAGAGAGAACACACAAGTGGGAGGGAGAGAAAACACACAAGAGAGAGAGAAAACATATGATAGAGAGAGAGAGAACACACAAGAGAGAGAGAAAGAGAACACATGGGAGAGGGAGAGAGAGAACACACGAGAGAGAGAGTGAGAACACACAAGAGAGAGAGAGAGAACACATGAGAGAGTGAGTGAGAGAGAGAGAGAACACACGAGAGAGAGAGAGTGAGAGAGAGAGAGAGAACACACGAGAGAGAGAACACACGAGAGAGAGAACACACGTGAGAGAGAGAGAGAGAACACACGAGAGAGAGAGAGAACACACGATAGAGAGAGAACACATGAGAGAGAGAGAGAACACATGAGAGAGAGAGTGAGAGAGAGAGAGAAAACACACGAGAGAGAGAGAGCAAACACACGGGAGAGAGAGAGATAAAACACATGAGAGAGACAGAGACGGAACACATGAGAAAGAGAGAGAACACACGAGAGAGAGAACACACAAGAGAGAGAGAGAGAACAGACGAGAGCGAGAGAGAGAACACACGAGAGAGAGAGAGAGAGAGAGACAGAACACACGAGAGAGAG
>NW_025121145.1:712-1054 GCF_004010195.1 Chiloscyllium plagiosum
AGAACACACGAGAGAGAGAGAGCACGAGAGAGAGAGAGAGAAAATACAAGAGAGAGAGATTACACGAGAGTGAAAACACGAGAGAGAGAGAACACACACGAGAGAGAGAGAGAACACACACAAGAGAGAGAGAGAACGCGCACGAGAGAGAGAACACACACAAGAGAGAGAGAGAGTGAGAGAGAGACCACACGAGAGAGAGAACACACACGAGAGAGAGAGAACACACACGAGATAGAGAGAACACACACGAGAGTGAGAGAGAACACATGAGAGTGAGAGAGAGAGAGAACACACGAGAGCGAGAGAGAAAACACGAGAGAGAGAGAACACACGAGAGAG
>NW_025121146.1:0-1054 GCF_004010195.1 Chiloscyllium plagiosum
TCAGTGACATACTCGGTGTGTCCCAGGTTACTGCTCCAGGTCAGTGATATATTCGGTGTGTCCAAGGTTCCTGTTCCAGGTCAGTAACGTACTCGGTGTGTCCCAGGTTACTGTTCCAGGTCAGTGATATACTCGGTGTGTCCCAGGTTACTGTTGAAGGTCAGTGACATACTCGGTGTGTCCCAGGTTCCTGTTCCAGGTCAGTGATATACTCGGTGTGTCTCAGGTTCCTGTTCCCGGTCAGTGACATACTCGTTGAGTCCCAGGTTACTGTTCTAGGTCAGTGACACACCCGGTGTGTCCCAGGTTCCTGTTCCAGGTCAGTGACATACTCGGTGTGTCCCAGGTTACTGTACCAGGTCAGTGACATACTCGGTGTGTCCCAGGTTACTGTTCCAGGTCAGTGGTATACTCGGTGTGTCCCAGGTTACTGTTGCAGGTCACTGATATACTCGGTGTGTCCCAAGTTACTGTTCCAGGTCAGTGATACACTCGGTGTGTCCCAGGTTACTGTTCCAGGTCAGTGACATACTCGGTGTCTCCCAGGTTACTGTTCCAGGTCAGTGATACACTCGGTGTGTCCCAGGTTACTGTTCCAGGTCAGTGACATACTCGGTGTGTCCCAGGTTAATGTTCTAGGTCAGTTACATATTCGGTGTGTCCCAGGTTACTGTTCCAGGTCAGTGACGAACTCGGTGTCTCCCAGGTTACTGTTCCAGGTTAGTGATATACTCGGTGTGTCCCAGGTTCCTGTTCCAGGTCAGTGACATACTCGGTGTGTCACAGGTTACTGTTCCAGGTCAGTGATATATTCGGTGTGTCCAAGGTTCCTGTTCCAGGTCAGTGACGTACTCGGTGTGTCCCAGGTTACCGTTCCATGTCAGTGTCATACTCGGTATGTCCCAGGTTACTGTCCTAGGTCAGTTACATACTCGGTGTGTCCCAGGTTCCTGTTCCAGGTCAGTGACATACTCGGTGTGTCCCAGGTTACTGTTCCAGGTCAGTGACATACTCGGTGTGTTCCCAGGTTACTGTTCCAGGTCAGTGACACACC
>NW_025121147.1:0-1054 GCF_004010195.1 Chiloscyllium plagiosum
TCAGTGTGGAGGGAGTGCAGCATTGTCATTGGGACAGTGTGGACGGAGTGCAGCATTATCAGCGGGTCAGGATGGAGGGCGTGCAGCATTGTCAGGGGGTCAGGGTGGAGGGAGTGCAGCATTGTCAGATGATCAGTGTCGAGGGAGAGCAGCATTGTCAGAGGGTCAGGGTGGAGGGAGTGCAGCATTATCAGCGGGTCAGGATGGAGGGAGTGCAGCATTGTCAGGGGGTCAGTATGAAGGGAGTGCAGCATTGTCAGAGTGTCAGTGTGGAGGGAGTGCAGCATTGTCAGAGGGTCAGGGTGGAGGGAGTGCAGCATTGTCAGGGGGTCAGTATGGAGGGAGTGCAGCATTATCAGAGTGCCAGTGTGGAGGGAGTGCAGCATTGTCAGAGGATCAGTGCGGAGGGAGTGCAGCATTGTCAGAGAGTCAGTATGGAGGGAGTGCAGCATTGTCAGATGATCAGTTTAGAGGGAGTGCAGCATTGTCAGAGGGTCAGGGTGGAGGGAGTGCAGCATTGTCAGATGATCAGTGTGGAGGGAGTGCAGCATTATCAGCGGGTCAGGATGGAGGGAGTGTAGCATTGTCAGGGGGTCAGTATGGAGGGAGTGCAGCATTGTCAGAGGGTCAGTGTGCAGGGAGTGCAGCATTGTCAGAGGATCAGTGCGGAGGTAGTGCTGCATTGTCAGATAGTCAGTGTGGAGGGAGTGCAGCATTGTCAGAGGGTCTGGATGGAGGGGGTGCAGCATTGTTTGAGGATCAGTGCGGAGGGAGTGCAGCATTGTCAGAGGATCAGAGTGGAGGGATTGCAGCATTGTCAGAGGATCAGTGCGGAGGGAGTGCAGCATTGTAGAACGGAGGGAGTGCAGTATTGTCAAATGATCAGTGGAGAGGGAGTGCAGCATTGTCAGATGGTCAGTTTGGAGGGTGTGCAGCATTGTCAGGGGGTCAGTGTGGAGGGAGTGCGGCATTGTCAGAGGGTTAGAACGGAGGGAGTGCAGTATTGTCAAATGATCAGTGGAGAGGGAGTGCAGCATTGTCAGATGGTCAAGGT
>NW_025121148.1:0-1054 GCF_004010195.1 Chiloscyllium plagiosum
GTACGGTTACACAGCGAGTGACCCTTACCCTGCGGAATAAACACTGACTCTGTACAGTTACACAGTGAGTGACCCTTAATCTGCTGAATAAACACTGCCTCTGTACGGTTACACAGTGAGTGACCCTTACCCTGCTGAATAAATACTCACACTGTATGTTTACACAGTGAGTGACCCTTACCCTGCTGAATAAACACTGACTCTGTACGGTTACACAGTGAGTGATCCTTACCCTGCTGAATAAACAGTGACTCTGTACACTTACACACTGAGTGACCCTTACCCTGCTGAATAAACGCTGACTCTGTACAGATACACAGTGAGTGACACTTACCCTGCTGAATAAACACTCACTCTGTACAGTTACGCAGCGAGTGACTCTTACTCTGCTGAATAAGCACTGACTGTGTACAGTTACACAGTGAGTGACCCTTACCCTGCTGAATAAACACTGACTCTGTACAGTTACACAGTGAGTGACCCTTAACTTATGAATAAACTAGTTCTCTGTTCAGTTACTCAGTGAGTGACCCTTACCGTGCTGAATAAACACTCACTCTATACAGTTTAACACTGAGTCACCCTAACCATGCTGAATAAACACTCACTCTGTACAGTTACACAGTAAGTGACCCTAACGCTGCTGAATACATAGTGACTCTGTACAGTTACACAGTGAGTGATCCTTACTCTGCTGAATAAACACTGACTCTGTACAGTTACACTGCGAGTGACCGTTACCCTGCTGAATAAACACTGACTCTGTAGTTACACAGTGAGTGACCCTTATCCTGCTGAATAAACACTGACTCTGTACAGTTACACAGCGAGTGACCCTTACCCTGCTGAATAAACAGACTCTGTACAGTAACACAGTGAGTGACCCTTACTCTGCTGAATAAACACTGACTCTGTACAGTTACAGAGTGAGTGACCTTACCCTGCTGTATAAACACTGACTCTGTACAGTTTCACAGCGAGTGACCCTTACCCTGCTGAATAAAGACTGACTTTACACGACTACACAGCGAGTGACCCTTACCCTGCTGAATAA
>NW_025121149.1:0-1054 GCF_004010195.1 Chiloscyllium plagiosum
TGTACCCAGCCACAGGCTGTCTCTCTCTCTCTCCTGGTGAAATTGACTGCTTGTGTGTCTCTAAATGTGCCTTTCCAAATATTTTGGAAACGGATTCTCTGAGTGACAGAAATTCTGCTCCCATCATTGCTTTGTCCAACATCAATAGTTTTAAATGCCTGCCGTTCAGTAATTTAGTAACTTGAAAGAGTGAATTTACCACCTATTTCCTCCCTCTAAACCTCACATACTCTGGAAAACTTCGATTCGGGTTTCCTTAGTTCAGTTCCAAATTTTCCAACACAAAAATAAATAAAATTCCATCCCCACGAAACGTGGTCAGCATCGTCTCTAATGTCTTATCAGCCCAGTAAACGCTGGCAGTGTCCTCTCTGATAGAATCACAGATTTCCTACAATGCAGAAAGTACAATTCAGCCAATCGAATCTGTAGGGACACTCTGAACAGCATCTCAACCAGACCTAGCCCCCTTCTCTATCCCCGCAGGCCTGTGGCTTGTGAGTTCAAATAAATCTGTTGGAATAAAACCTGGCATTGTGTGACTGCTGACCTTATCCCCGCATTACCCATGGCTAAGTCACTCAGTGATTTCACTCCCTGGACACGACAGGGCAAATTAACAAGGCTAATCCACCTAACCTGCAGATCTTAAAGCAGTGCGAGCCACTGAGCAATTATATCATAACAGTGAGCACCATCTGTATCATGTTTAATGGCTTTATACACTGGAAACTCAGCCTAGTGAAAGCAAGCTGCGCCCATGAAGCATAATTCAATGCATCCAAACTCGATTCTGCGCTGTACAACCTCATTAGTGCTGCAGGATATGTTTCTGCACTCAGATCTGAATGGGTTTACCCTGTTTTCTTCATCAGTTCCTTCTTTAAGCAAACATTTCAGTCAGGAACAAATCGAAATAATGGTTTTCATTCCAACACAGATACAATGTGCAGTTTGCAGAAGTTAAGTGTTTGCACTTTCACTGACACTCTCTCTTCCCCAGGAGCTGCAGTCCTTCCATACGCTGATTCAAACAACACTGTCCTTCCTGTGA
>NW_025121150.1:0-1054 GCF_004010195.1 Chiloscyllium plagiosum
GTGTGATCTCCCAGTCTCCATGTGACCTCCCGGCTTCAGTGTGATCTCCCGGTCTCAGTGCGATCGCCGGTCTCAGGGTGATCTCCCAGTCTCAGTGCGATCTCCCGTTCTCAGTGCGATCTCCCGGTCTCAGTGCGATCTCCCGGTCTCAGTGCGATCTCCCTGTCTCAGTGCGATCTCCCGGTCTCAGTGCGATCTCCCGTTCTCAGTGCGATCTACCGGTCTCAGTGCGATCTCCCGGTCTTAGTGCGATCTCCCGGTCTCAGTGCGATCTCCTGCTCTCAGTGCGATCTCCCGGTCTCATTGTGATCTCCCGGTCTCAGTGTGACCTCCCAGTCTCAGTGTGAGCTCCCGGTTTCAGTGCGATCTCCCGGTCTCAGCATGATCTCCAAGTCTCAGTGCGATCTCCCTGTCTCAATGTGATCTCCCGGTCTCAGTGCGATCTCTCGTTCTCAGTGCGATCTCCCGGTCTCAGCTTGATCTCCCGGTCTCAGTGCGATCTCCCGGTCTCAGTGCGATCTCTCGGTCTCAGCTTGATCTCCCCTTCTCAAAGTGAGCTCCCGGTTTCAGTGCGATCTCCCGGTCTCAGCGTGATCTCCAAGTCTCAGTGCGATCTCCCTGTCTCAATGTGATCTCCCGGTCTCAGTGCGATCTCTCGTTCTCAGTGCGATCTCCCGGTCTCAGCTTGATCTCCCGGTCTCAGTGTGATCTCCCGTTCTCAGAGCGATCTCCCAGTCTCAGCTTGATCTCCCGGTCTCAAAGTGATCTCCCGGTCTCAGTGCGATCTCCCGATCTCAGTGCGATCTCCCGGCCTCAGTGTGATCTCCCGATCTCAGTGCGATCTCCCGGTCTCAGTGCGATCTCCCGGTCTCAGTGTGATCATCCGGTCTCAGTGCGATCTCCCGGTTTCAGTGCGATGTCCCGATCTCAGTGCGATCTCCAGGCCTCATTGTGACCTCCTGATCTCAGTGCGATCTCCCGGTCTCAGTGCGATCTCCCGATCTCAGTGCGATCTCCCGGCCTCAGTGTGATCTCCCGGTGTCAGTGCGATCTC
>NW_025121151.1:0-1054 GCF_004010195.1 Chiloscyllium plagiosum
CTCATCCCAGGGCAGAGAGAGGGATTAGCCCCCGACTCTCGTCACAATGGTGTCCGGCTGATTGACGGCAGCTCCAGACCAATGAGAGGAGAGTCTGTGTGGTCCTGCAGCCAATGGGATTGAATTAGGGGTGTGGCCAGCAAGACAACACCTGTCCATGAGCTGTACGGGTGCAGTGTCACTGTTTGGGGTTGGGAGAGACAGCAGAGACTGGGACAGAGGCTGTTGGACCTGAGTTACAAGCTCCCGGTAAATTAAAACCAAAAGAACTGCAGATGCTGTAAATCAGAAACAACAACCAGGAGGTTCTGGAAAAGCTCAGCAGGTCTGGCAGTATCTGTGAAGAGAAATCAGAGTTAAAGTTTAAGATCCGGTGTCCCTTCCACAGAACAGATGTTACTGAGAAAAAAAAGTCAGTTTATGTGCACAAGATAGTGTGGGGGTGGATAAAAGGAGTAAAGGATAGGTGGGGATAGAGTGAGAAGAACAGTTGGATCAAGGATAACGATCTGGCTGGGGGAGGGTGACTAGTTGTTAATGGAGACAGTTAGTGGCTAACCATAACTGTGTGTGTAATGGCAGGCTGTGAGAACAAGGACTGGTGTGTGGGTTAGGGGGCTACGACATGAGGTTGTTAACCTATGGTTAGCCACTAACTGTCTCCATTGTAAGCTGTTGCCCACCTATATCACTCCACGATTGGAGCTGCCGAGGACACAAACCTTTGGAATATCCTCCCGAACCCTGTCTGTCCGCCTTAAAGAAGTATCTAAAAATCGTTCTCTTTAATCAACGTTTTCATCATTCGTGAAGCATTTTAGGAGATTTGTCAATGTGAAAGGCTCCATACAATGCAGGTACTTGTTGTTATTGTCTGACATCAGGAGAAACAGGGATGAGCCCTCTCTCTCTCATACCTCATGAACAGCAGCAAAAGCAGGAAGCACTGAGCATGCTCCAGCCCACAACGGGCCTCGGATTATTGATGTCAGCGCAGGACCAATAAGAGTGGGGGAATGAGGCTAGAGGTGCTAGTTGGTCCTTCAACCAATCG
>NW_025121152.1:0-1054 GCF_004010195.1 Chiloscyllium plagiosum
AAGGCTGTCCCCACGATTAATGTTACGAGGAAACCTCCACTTGCTACAACAGTGAGAAAACTGAATCCTCACCAGTAGGCTAACAGGGAAAGCAAAAAGAAAAGGCACTGTGTATTTTCATCATAAACCGCTTTTGTCTTTTCATCTGTGATCATTTTAGCTGCAGATTGGTTTCTCCCTTCCTTCCGATTTTTACAGCGTGAAAAAGACCTTTCGGCCCATCTGCAGTGCGGGTCATTGGACTTCCATCTATTCCAGTCCCAGTTCCCACAAACCTGCGTTTCTGATGTTACCAGGGCGAATCTAAATGGGATTCTCCCTGTGAGCTTAAATGACACAACAATGGGACTGAAGTTGGACATGGTCACATTATGTTGTATCACCGCCGAGGAACTCAACCTCATATTTACCCACAGAGGGAAACAAACAGGGCTCAGGATTAGTCCCGCTCCGTATGCTTCACATCCGCCAGTTTCCCCGACCAGCTCACCGCAGCTGGGCAAAGAGGTCTGCAGCACAGAAAATGCCCTTCGGGCCATCAAGTCTGCACCAGTCGAAGACTGGCCCCTGACTGTTTCCATCTCGTTTTCCAACGGTAGGCTCGTAGCTTCAACAAAGTTGGGATGGAATTGTTCAACTCATAGTGTCTCAACTTTCTCTGGGGATTTCTGCGTGTTGTACCCTGAAAGGCAGAGGGTTGCGGATTGCCACCATTCCCAACCTGTCTGGAATGTCTTTTTTCCCTTCTCCTGTGGTTTGTATGTGAAAGATGAAGATAGGGTGTAATCTCCCTTTTTACTTGTTGATATTACTGAATCACAACCGGTAGGATTCCAGGCTGTGAGGGGAAGGCCAAATGAATTTCAAGCCCATTGCCTTAAACACCCATCGACCACTACAGAACCACACTTTCCAGGTGTCTCTCATTGTGGAGCTGATGAAGAGTGAATCATTATCGGGTTTGTTTGAATCCAATCACTTCACAGTTTGCAAAAGTGTTAGATTTTGGTGCATGGTGGGTCTGTTGCATCATCCTGATAGATGGAACGGACAT
>NW_025121153.1:0-1054 GCF_004010195.1 Chiloscyllium plagiosum
AAATGATGGAATCAGACTCCCCGATGGAATCAGACTCCCCGATAGAATCAATCTCCCCGATGGAATCAGACTCATTGATGGAAACAGACCCCCCGATGAAATTAGATGCATTGATGGAATCAGACTCATTGATGGAATCAGACTCCCTGATGGATTCAGATTCATTGATTGAATCAGACTCCCTGATGAAATCAGACACTCCGATAGAATCAGTCTCACCGATGGAATCAGACTCATTGATGGAATCAGACTCCCCGATGGAATCATTCTCCCTGATGGAATCACACTCATTGATGGAATCAGTCTCCCGATGGAGTCAGACTCCCCGATGGAATCAGACTCCCCGATGGAATCAGACTCATTGATGTAATCAGACTCCTCGATGGAATCTGACTCATTGATGGAATCAGACTACCCGATGGAATCAGACTCATTGATGGAATCAGACTCCCCGATGGAATCAGACTCCTCAATGGAATCAGACTCATGGATGGAATCAGACTCCCTGATGAAATCAGACACATTGATGGAATCAGACTCCCTGATGGAATCAGACTTCCCGATCGAATCAGACTCACCGACGGAATCAGACTCCCTGATGGAATCAGACTCCCTGATGAAATCAGATTCCCCGATGGAATCAGACTCACTGATGGAATCAGATTCATTTGTCGAATCAGACTCATTGATGGAATCAGACTCATTGATGGAATCAGACTCCCCGATGGAATCAGACTCATTGATGGAATCAGACTCATTGATGGAATCTGACTCCCCGATGGAATCAGACTCCCTGATGGAATCAGACTCATTGATGGAATCAGTCTCCCTGATGGCATCAGACTCCCCGATGGAAGCAGTCTCCACAATGGAATCAGACTCATTGATGGAATCAGACTCCCTGATGCATTCAGAATCCCCGATGGAATCAGACTCTCCGATGCATTCAGACTCCCTGATGGAATCCGACTCATTGATGGAATCAGACTCTCTGATGAAATCAGACTCCCCGATGGAATCAGACTCCCTGATGGAATCAGACTCCCTGATGGAA
>NW_025121154.1:0-1054 GCF_004010195.1 Chiloscyllium plagiosum
AAAAAAGGACACAGAGAGAGAGGGACAGAGAGAGGGAAGGATACACAGAGAGAGGGACAGAGAGACTTAGTGATAGAGAGAGGGACAAAGAGACAGAGGGACAGAGAGAGAGGGACAGAGAGCGAGAGGGCAGGAGAGACAGAGAGTGACACACAGAGAGAGAGGGAGAGAGAGAGAGACACAGAGAGAGACACAGAGAGATTAGATTACTTTACAATGTGGAAACAGGCCCTTCGGCCCAACAAGTCCACACCGACCCTCCGGAGTGCAACCCACCCATACCCCTACATTTACCCCTTACCTAAAACTACAGACAATTTAGCAGGGCCAATTCACCTGGCCTGCACATCTTTGGCCTTTGGGAGGAAACCGGAACACCCGGAGGAAACCCACGCAGACACGGGGAAAATATGCAAACTCCACACAGTCAGTCCCCTGAGGCAGGAATTGAACCGGGGTCTCTAGCTCTGTGAGGCAGCAGCGCTAACCACTGTGCCACCTTCTCTCTATCATTGAGTCCCTCTCTCTCTCTGTTCCTCTCTCTCTGTCCCTCTCTCACTCTCGGTCCCTCTCTCTCTCTCTCTCGGTCTCCCTCTCTCTATCTCTGTCCCTCACTCTCTGTATCCCTCTCTCTCTGTGCCCTGTCCCTCTCTTTCTGTCCCTCTCTCTCTGTCCCCCCTCTCTCTGTCCATTTCTTCCTCTCTGTGTCCCTCGCTCTCAGTGTCCCTCTGTCTCTCGGTCCCTCTCTGTCCCTGTCCCTCTCTTTCTGTCCCCCTCTCTCTCTCTGTCTCTTTGTCCCCCTCCCTCTCTCTGTCCCTCAGTCTCTCTGTCCCTCAGTCTCTCTGTCTGAGAGAGAGAGAGGGAGGGACAGAGAGACAGCGGGACAGAGAAAGAGGTGGGTCAGAGAGACAGAGAGAGAGAGGGACACAGAGAGAGCGAGAGTGCGAAAGAGAGAGGGTGGGACAGAAAGACAGAGAGAGAGAGTGGAACAGAGAGAAGAACAGAGTGACAGATGGACAGATAGAGAGAGGGGGGCCGAGAGACAGAGAGAGAG
>NW_025121155.1:0-1054 GCF_004010195.1 Chiloscyllium plagiosum
TACATTGGGACATGCAGATTTTCTTTAGATAGGGTAGATTTGGTGAAAATGAACAGCTACTGAAAAGTATATCATTCTAATGTGAGCTGTTCATAATGAACTACTAGAATAAAGGCTCATTTGTTCCCTTCAGGTGAAATACAGAAACAGCAAGCTCAGGCATCCGTGGAATAATCGTGATTCATTTTTAAAAAGGAAATGAGAGGTGTACAATAGGTTCGATGGAAGCAAACCAATGGAAGACGGACAAGAACATAGGATGTGTGGGGGAGCACGAGACAACAATTTGGTGAACTCGGATGGGCCATGATAAAATGTTGGCTGTCAGGGTAAGGCGAATTATGAGAAAGTGAGGACTGAGATGCTCGTCATCAGTGTTGAGTGTATGGTGCTGGAAAAGCACAGCAGATCAGACAGCATCCAAGCAGAAGGAGAATCGAAGCTTTGGGTAGGAGCCTTTTATCAGGAATGGGGCTTATGATCCGAGGAGGTGGAGAGATAAATGAGAGGGGTGGGGCTAGGAGGAGGGTAGCTGAGAGTGCGATAGGTAGACGGGGTGGGGGTAAATGTGATAGGTCAGAGAGGAGGGTGGAGTGGGCACGTAAGAAAGAAGATGGACAGGTAGGACAGGTTATGAGGGCAGTGCCGTGTTGGAAGGTTGGAACTGGGTTTAAGTGGGGGGGCGGGGAAATGAGGGAACTGGTGAAGTCCACATTGATGCTGAGTGGCTGGAGGGTCCCAAGGCGGAAAATGAGGCATTCTTCGTCCAGGGGTTATTTATTTAGGGTGTGGAATGGAGGAGGCCCAGGAGTTGTATGTCCTTGGCAGAGTGGGTGGGCAAGTTGTTGTGCTCGCCCACGAGTAGTTGGGGTTGGTTGGTGCCGGTGTCCCAATGATGGTTTCTGAAGCATTCTGCAAGTAGGTGTCCTGACTCTCCCATGTGGAGGAGACCGTATTTTGAGCAGTGGATACAGTCAGTGAGATGTGTGGAAATGCAGGTAAAACTGTGATGGATGCAGAGGTCTCCTTTGGGGCCTTGGACCGATTTGAGTGG
>NW_025121156.1:0-1054 GCF_004010195.1 Chiloscyllium plagiosum
CCTCACTGTTGATATCCCACACTGCTGATATCCCACTTTACTGACATCCCAGGCTGCTGATATCCCACACTGCTGATATCCCAGACTGCTGATATCCCAGGCTGCTGATATCCCATGCTGCTGATATCCCAGGCTTCTGATATTCCAATGCAGCTGATATCCCAACACTGCTGATATCCCATGCTGCTGATATCCCAGACTGCTGATTTCCCAGGCTGCTGATATTCCATGCTGCTGATATCCCAGGCTTCTGATATTCCAATGCAGCTGATATCCCAACACTGCTGATATCCCACACTGCTGATATCCCAGGTTGCTGATATCCCATACTGCTGATATCCCAGGCTGCTGATATCCCACACTGCTGACATCCCATGCTGCTGATATCCGTGGCTGCTAATATCCCACCATGCTGATATCCCAGGCTGCTGATATATCATGCTGCTGATATCCCATGCTGGTGATATCCCAGGCTGCTGATATCCCAGGCTGCTGATATCCCTCACTGCTGATATCCCACACTGCTGATATCCCACATTGCTGATATCCCATGCTGCTGATATACCATGCTGCTTATATTGCACACTGCTGATATCCCAGGCTGCTGAAATCCCAAGCTGCTGATATCCCAGGTCACTGATAGCCCACACTGCTGATAGCCCACACTGCTGATATTGCACACTGCTGATATCCCATGCTGCTGATATCCCAAGTTGCTGATATCCCAGGCTGCTGATATCCCATGCTGCTGATATCCCAGGCTTCTGATATTCCAATGCAGCTGATATCCCAACACTGCTGATATCCCACACTGCTGATATCCCAGGTTGCTGATATCCCATACTGCTGATATCCCAGGCTGCTGATATCCCACCCTGCTGATACCATGCTGCTGAATTCCCAGGCTGCTGATTTCCCAGACTGCTGATATGCCAGGTTGATGATATCCCACACTGCTGATATCCCACACTGCAGATAACGCATGCTGCTGATAGCCCAGGCTGCTTATATCCCAGGCTGCTATCCCACACTGCTGATAGCACACACTGCTGAT
>NW_025121157.1:0-1054 GCF_004010195.1 Chiloscyllium plagiosum
AGCTGTCCCCTACCACCCTCTGACTCCTACCTTCATTTTAATTTTGTAGTCGATTGGTTAGCTCATCTTGGATCCATTTACTATCCAACCATACGAACTTGTCTGCCATGTAGAATCCTGTCGAACACCTTGCTGAGGACTGTATGGATAGCATCTACCAAACTGCCTTCATTTTTTCTTGCCACCTCTTCAAAAAACGCAATCAATTTTGTTAGACACGATTTCCCATGCACAAAGTCATGTTGACTATCCCTAATCAGTAGCTGCATCTGTAAATGCATGTAAATCCTATCCTTAACAATCCTCTCCAGCAACGTACCCACGTCAATCAATAACTTAGGTCACGATGCCCCTTCCTCGTCCCATACTTCCACTGATCACTGTAAATGTTAATATAAATAACTTGGTGATATGACCAACAATATAGGTCTCAGACTGGGTCAGAGTTAGGAACAAATCAGGTAGGATTCTTTAATCTGCTACAATTGACAAGTTTATGACCCAAACAAAGTTACTCAAACTACGATGGAAAGATGAATGACAAACATTTTGGATCGTGCAAATCTGAGAACCGATGTTTCCCTCTCTAAAAATACTGACGCATGCACACGTTTGATGACAAACTGAAAAACAAAATCTATGTAGAGAGTTAACTTGAAAGAACTATGATCAAATATTTATTGAAGTCATGATGACAGAAAGTATGAGTGATTGTTCCAAATATCATTCAGCTTATGGAGCTATTCTGCTCTTACAAGCTACTTGTAATGGGATAACCTCCTGGAACAGGTGGATTTAGCTGAATTCCCTTTACTTCAGGCAGTGGGGTGATTCCAGTGATTCCTCGAAAGGAATCCTCCATGAATGGTAAAGATGACTGAGGAGTTTTCAGGTCACACACATTGCTGGGAAAAGGCAGGCGGAGAGAGAGGAAGCAACTGGCTGTTTCTTCTCAGGAAGGTTATATTTCCCCACTCTCTGAGTTGAATCACATATTAACGTTATCCAGTCGCAAACTGGTCCAAATGAGGTCTCTTTGAACAGTGTCTGAACT
>NW_025121158.1:0-1054 GCF_004010195.1 Chiloscyllium plagiosum
CACTTTCTGAAAGTATATTTGTGAAGCAAATTGGTGTGTACAATCGACATTGGCTTGAAGGTCACGATTTACGGACATCAGATTTTGCATCGTAATATTTTGTCAATTGTGTTTAACTTCCACCAGCTGCCAGAGCATTAGCCTGGTCTGAATTAGTAATCCATTGACCTTTCCACAGCAGCACCATCTCTACATGGGGACCTATCTGAAATCAAACTCAGCAGGTTATTTCTGTGCTGTGTAATAACTCTGTCAAAAAGAACTCACACCAATTTGACTGTCGTTGTGGGACTGAGGTGGAGGTAACTGGTCAGATTGTAATTATAATCCTCTTAGGAATGGACATAGTTGAGTAATTTTCCACATTACCAGGGAGATGTCAGAGTTGGAGCTGGAATGAAACAGCTTCCTCAGGGACACAGCTTGTTATGCAGCACAAGTCTTCAGTCCTTTTACAGGTATGCTGTCAGGGCCCATTGACTTTTTCGTACGTACTGTGTTCAGCTGTTTCTTCATGTCACGTACAGCAAAATGAATTGGTTGAAGACTGGCATCTGTGATTCTGTGGGTATCATGTCGAGGGCGAGGTGGATCATCAACTCAACACTTCTAGCTGAGGGTGGTGCAGCTACCACATCCTGGTCTTTTACACTGATGTGCAGAGCTGTTCGATTACTGAGGATGGGGATATTTGTGGATCGCTTTGCTCCAATAATTTGTTTAATCATTCAAGACCATTTATGACAGAATGTGACAGGATTGCGGAGCTTCGATCAGATCTGTTTGTCAAGTGTGGTAGCTTTAATGGGTTCGCGTCAGGTTTCGGTTCACGTGGTTCTGACCCAGTCATGTTCACCCACAGTCATTATTGAAACATAGATTGTAATGATGGTAATGGCAGACTGAGGAAATTATTCGAGGCTAAAACTTACAGGTTGTGGTTGAATGCTGTTCTGCTTCTCCTGCTGCTGTAGTCTGCAGCACTAAATAAATTGCAGTTTTGAGCTGCAATATCTGCAAGGCAATTCTGCTCTCTCCCCCTTAGTTCACATCG
>NW_025121159.1:0-1054 GCF_004010195.1 Chiloscyllium plagiosum
TTATTTCAATGCAAGAGGTCTCATGGATAAGGCTAATGAACTCAGGGCCTGGAAGGGAACATGGGCCTGGGATGTCAACGCTATCGCAGAAACATGGCTGAGGAATGGAAAAGACTGGCAGCTCAGTATTCTGGGATTTAGATGGTACAGGAAGGACAAAAAGAGGCAAGATGGGAGAAGGGCTGGCATTTTTGATTAAGGAAAATATTATGACTGTAATTAGGGAAGGTATTTCTGAGGGATCATTTAGTGAAAATATATGGGTTGAAATTAGAAATAAGAAAAGGATGATCACCTTAATGGGATTGTACTATTGGCTCCCCAATAGTCAGAGGGCAATTGAGAAGCAAAAATGTCGAGAGATCTCAAATATATGGAAGAATAATAAGTTTGTAATAGTATGGAATTTTAATTTTCCAAATGCTGTCTCAGGCGGCCATGGTGTTAAAGGTTTTGATGGTGAAGAATTGTTCAATTGCAAGAAAATGTTCTTTTATCAATATATAAATCTTCCAATAAGACACACATCAAAACTTGACCTTCTATTGGGAAATAAGGCAGGGAAAGTGACTGAAGTGTGAGTCAGGGAACACTTTTGGACCAGTGATCATTATCCTAGTAATTTTAAAATAGTTATGTAAAGGGATAAAAGGTAAAGCTCTTAATTGGGGTAAGGCAAATGGTTATGAAAGGATATGAAACAAGATCTTTCAAAAGTTGATTGGAGTAGACTAATCACAGGGAAAAGGAGGACTGACAAGTGGGAGGCCTTCCAAAGTGTGACAACAAGAGTCCAGAAACATTCTGTTCCTGTTCGAGTGAAAGACAAGGCTGGTAAGGTTAGGGAACACTGGATGAATAAAGATGTTGAAGTCCAAGTCAAGAATAAAAAATAACCATCTATTAGAGAGACAATTAGGATCAACTGAATGTCTTGAAGAGTGTAAAGAGTGTAGGGGTGTTCTTTAGATGGAAATGAGGAAGGCAATGAGAGGACAGGAGATAGCCTTGGCAGGTAAGATTAAAGATAATTCAAAGAGATTCTGTAAATACA
>NW_025121160.1:0-1054 GCF_004010195.1 Chiloscyllium plagiosum
GACAGAATTGGCTCAAAGGTAGAAGACCGAGGGAGGTGGTGGAGGGTTGTTTCTCAGACTGCAGGCCTGTGACCAGTGGAGTGCCACAAGGATCGGTGCTGGGTCCACTACTTTTCATCATTTATAAAAATGATTTTGATGTGAGCATAAGAGGTATAGTTAGTAAGTTTGCTGATGACACCAGGATTGGAGGTGTCGTGGACAGCAAAGAGGTTACCTCGGATTACAATGGGATCTTGATCAGATGGACCAATGGGCT
The DNA here is from genome assembly GCF_004010195.1 of Chiloscyllium plagiosum. Lineage (NCBI taxonomy): Eukaryota > Metazoa > Chordata > Chondrichthyes > Orectolobiformes > Hemiscylliidae > Chiloscyllium > Chiloscyllium plagiosum. The sequence goes on from NW_025121160.1 coordinate 260, forward strand.
GAGAAGTGGCAGATGGAGTTTAATTTAGACAAGTATGAGGTGCTGTATTTTGTTAATGCAAATGTGATCAGGACTTATACACTTAATGGTCAGGTCCCAGGGAGTGTTGCTGAACAAAGAGACCTTAGAGTTCATAGCTCCTTGAAAGTAGAGTCGCAGATCGATAGGATAGCAAAGAAGGCGTTTGGTATAATTTCCTTTATTCTAAATCAGTTGTGTACAGTCTCTGCAGAGAGATAAGAACCAACAAAACATCGGAATGTTGACATTTCTCAAAGCTTCTGTACAGTTGTGAACAAAAAGGCATTTTCTACTTGGGCAGGAACCGATCACTGTTCATTGTCAGGCACCAAGAGGGTCTGAGAATTGAAAGAACGATGTGATAATTTGTCAGAAAGACCTGAGACTGTGTTGTTTCCCTGTTACACCTTGGCAGCAGCTGCCCGAAACTTTAGTGTATCCCTCAACATGTCATCTGAGATGTTGGAACATGCTGGGCTGTAACACTCGCTTGATGCCAAGACTTTACACTGGCAAATGCCTATGTGTGCCCTAGTAGCATATTGGGTAAACCACTGTCCTTCTAAATGTGGGAGTGTGGGTTTAATTTCCCTCTGGGCTGCTTACGTTTTAAGTTTTGTCTTTGTAGCTGACTTTTGTCCCATGCCAACTTCATCACGAACCAAATTGACTTTATTTTTCAAACTATTCTGTTCAACATCACTGTGCCTGTGTTGAGATTATGGCAAATGCTGTTTAGTAGAAACTTGCACAAGGTCATTCCAGGATTTGGGA
>NW_025121161.1:0-1054 GCF_004010195.1 Chiloscyllium plagiosum
GAATGTGTATAGAGTGTTTGAGACAGTCCATGGAGGAGACACAACTTTAAATAGAACAGGGCTGAGCTGGCAGTGTAAAACTTATTGTCAGCACTGAATTTCAACTCTTCCTTCTTGGGATTGGCTTGGCGACACTTCTGAGGTTCAAGGGTTAAGTCAGGTCATTGGGATCACTAAAAACAAGCTTTACTCTGTATCAAACTCCATGCTGACCCATTCTGGAAGTGTTTGATTGGGGCAGTGATGACTGGTAATGCCAAATAAAACCACTCAAAGATGCTGAAAAGTGCCAGCTGTACAAAAACAATGTGTACCTCAGAAGTCTCTGCTTCAGTAAAACAGACCTCCTTCCTGCTCAGCCGCCAGTTCCAATTTAAGGTTTTGTCACTGTTTAAAGGGACAGGATTCTCATGATATTGAGGAAATCTCCACAAGTGTTTTCCTCAAGCTCCATTGTGGCTGTGAATTTGTGCAGCTTCCTCTGTTTGGGCTGTTAATTGCAGTCTGTTTTCTGTCAATGTCAATCTGGAAAAGGGAATAAAGATGAAGAAGATTCAGTCTCTGTCTCGTGTGTGCTTTGGGAATGGCCCGAGCTGAAGCCTCAGGGAAAGGGTATATGAAGTGAAACCCTCCACCCTCAAGGCACGGAACACAAGGGGGAGAATAGAGAGGGCAATGGGGTCCCGGGAGCAGGAGGGCAATACTACAGTTAGGGCCAGAAGGGGCAGTTTCAGCAGGAATGCAGGGCCCTGAGAAAATCATCCCAAATAAATGGGGAAAAGAAGGAAGGCAGGAGGGGACACTGGGGAACACAATAATCTGATGGGAATTCACTCACCCATCTTTTAGGCACAGCAAGATCCCAGGTCAAGAAAAGTTACTCAACTGTTTGGGAGCCAGTGTCACCGGGAATCATGTATTGATGAATATGACCAGCAGGGTCTTGTTACTCAGAATAACAATTACACAGGGTTTGGGAAATAAATATTCCATAAATTAGACCTGGGTTTTCTTTACTCTTCAAATGAGATGGAATTGCCCCGTGAGTCCCTGG
>NW_025121162.1:0-1054 GCF_004010195.1 Chiloscyllium plagiosum
GACAAAAACATCGTCAAAAAAGACAAAAAAGGTCGTCTCACAGTCATCCTGAACAGAAGGGACTACAGAGAGAAAGCCAATGCACTACTGGCAGACACTAACACCTACCAACAGGTGGCGCTAGACCCGACCCCACAACTCGGAAACAAAATTACATATCTCCCAGGAAAATTACACAATTCCGGACAATTAAACAAGACAGAATTCCAGAAACTGAAAACCGATGAGAGCAACACCCCACGATTCTACGGACTACCAAAAATCCATGAACCAGGAGCCCCTCCTCAGACCTATAGTCTCACTACCCGGAACACCAACTTACAGACTGGCCAAAGAACTATACGCAAGACTGAAATACCTAGTAGAAGAGTCACAGCACTCCATCCACTCCACCCAGGAATTCCTAGAAATCATCAAAAACACCAAAACAGAGGAAGACGAAGCAATGATCTCATTCGATGTAACAGCACTGCTCACCTCCATCAACATCGACCTGTCAAACGAAACACTTACCACACTTTTAGAAGAGACCATCACACACACACCAACCACCATCAATCACATTACCAATGAAAACATCATGAAGCTGTGCCTCACCACCCATTTCACTTTCAACAACATAATCTACAAACAAACCAACGGCACACCCATGGGATCTCGCTATCAGGATTCATAGCAGAAGCAGCAATGCAAAGACTAGAACAAACAGCCCTACAAACCATCAAACCAAAAATTTGGGTCCGCTACGTAGATGACACCTTTGTCATCACAAAATGAAACAAGATAGAAGAGACATTTAACATCATCAATAACACCCTCACAGAGCCCTACCAACCATCAAACCAAAAAATTGGGTCCGCTACGTAGATGACACCTTTGTCATCACAAAATGAAACAAGATAGAAGAGACATTTAACATCATCAATAACACCCTCACAGGCGTAAAATTCACCAAGGAGGAACAAACTCGCATTCCTGGACATCACAGTCGAAAGAATGGACAACGGAGACCTATAAACCCGCGTATACAGAAAACCAACAAACACTGACTAAA
>NW_025121163.1:0-1054 GCF_004010195.1 Chiloscyllium plagiosum
GGAATATTGCATTTGCGCCACTCACCCAAAGATGTGATGTGTATTGTGAACAGCTGGAGCCCAAGACACGATCCTTACAATATCCTCCAAGCCTTCCATTTAAAAATAAAACATTGTTTTATTCCTACTCATTGTTTCCTGCCTGCTCTCCCATTCTAAATCTATTACCATATATTCGCCTGAGACCCATAGGATTCGAATTTGCACAATAGGCTTGGGGCTTTATTAAAAATCTTTCTGAGATTCCACTCACATGGCATTGATACCTCCTACATAAATTTCCTTAAAGCCACTTTCTCAAATATGATTCCCATGTCATAAATTTCTGTTGACTTTGTCTATGCCCATTAATTTCAGTCCAATACTTTCTCTAAACTGTTTAGTTGCTATTTTCATTCTATTCCATTTTTCTCACAAGACTGAAATTTCCTAGTATTGCTCGGAAGTTCTCTTTTTTATTTTGTTTTCTTCTGTGAAGGCATAACTAAAGTATTTGCTCCATAGTTCTGCTATTTCCCTGTCCTCGATTATCTCGTATCAGACTAAGAAATCTGCAACTTTTTTCTCTTAATTTTGCCATTGACATATTTCCAGAAAATATTGCAAGTTCTCTCTTAACAACTTTGTTAAGGTATTCGACACAAACCCATCAATTCCTATCTTAAGCTACTCAATGATTGACCTTCCACAGCCATACAATCACAGAAGCACAGACTATGTACTACCAGAAATACAGCACGGTCTACATTAGGCCCACTTTCCGACACAAGACCGTAGCTGTGAATCTTAAAGCATTTGAAGTGCACAGCCGTGTGGCTTCTAATGGTTTGAGGCTACCATGACAACTCCACTCTCAAGAAGTGCATTCCAGACCCCAACACCCTCTGGTTGAAAAACAATTCTTAAATCTTCAGTAAACCGCAAATCCTTCGTTTTAAAAGTGTGGCCCTTTGAGTCACAGCAACAGCTGCTGTCTATCCACCCTGTCCATGTACCTTGTAATCCTATCCCTCTGAATCATAGAGCTCTCAGCCTTCTCTCCTCCAAACTAAAC
>NW_025121164.1:0-1054 GCF_004010195.1 Chiloscyllium plagiosum
TCCCTCATCTGACAGCGCTGCACATATCTCACCAACTGTGCCCACCAGCTTAGTCTGAAGTAGCATTACCCACAAGTTCACTGTACACGTCATCTGCCTAGCCATTTTTTCAAATGAAATAAAGAAGATTTTGACATTTTTCTCACCGAAATATGGCAAGTTACTAACCTTGTTGTATTCATCCCTACGTTCCCCCTTCATCTCCATCCTGTTAATTTAACTTTCTTGTCTAATTCCCAACTTCTGAATTTCAAATCCCCTCTCTCTTTCTTTTTCCTCTCTTTCACTTTCGTCTCTCTCTCTCTGTTTCCGTCCCTTTATTTATCTTCTAACTCCAGTTGCCACATTTGCAATTTAAGTTTTTATAACTCTACTGCAGTTGCTTATTTCTCTGATACATCAAAGTGCTTGACCATCTCCATTACAATTTCAACTTCTCTTTTATCCCTGGTTAGACACAATTCCAACCTATTTGCTAATTCTAAAAAATGTCCTCCTTCTGTCTTTCTAAACTTACTTGGAAAATTTGGGAACCTCTTTAGTAATGTTTAAAGCCATTTCCCTCACTTTTCATTTAACCAACCACAAGTAACAAAATAAAACGAATTTTCCCACTGGTTTTATTTGAAGATCAAAGTCACTATTTGCAATGAGTTGGAATTTTCTGGGGCCTGTTGTATCTCAAATCTGTTCACGTTGGTCCAAGTGCCACACGGCAAGGCCCCAAACTGTTATGACATCAATGTCGAGCCCCTCTGTAAATTAAAACCACACACCCAGAAAAGCTCACCTCACATCATAATCTGTCAAAACGTGAGAGACAGAGAACTCATAAATTCCACTAATAAACAAAAACTAACAATTTATATGTGTGCAAGTTAGCTCGCTGAGCTTCACGGTTTGTTTTCAGAAGCTTCGTACACATGACTAGGTGACATCATCAGTGAGAGTATCTGCTGATGCTCTGGTGGTATGTCCCGCCTCTCTATTTATAGGTCTTTGTTTCTTAAAGTGGGTGATATCATTTCCGGTTACTTTAACAAGAGAATGCAGA
>NW_025121165.1:0-1054 GCF_004010195.1 Chiloscyllium plagiosum
TTAGGGAGCACAGCAGACTCAAGGACTTCAGAGAGCATACGTACAGCATAACCAGCTAGTGCTCGATGATCAGATGGTCGAAAGGAGGACCCAGATGATCCAGGACAAGAGTGGTGGAATTTTCAACCATCACTGAGGCAGCCACCACGGCTCGCAAACATGCCGGCATTTTCCCTTACAATAGGTGGTAACTGTACAGAATAAAAGGCTACAGGGCACTGGAAATCTCCGTGCATTTGTATCATAATACCTGAAGCACATGCTTCCTTCTCAGTAACATAAAGCTGGAATGGCTGTGAGTAATCCAGAGTGTTCATGGCAGGTGCAGAGCTCAGTCTTGCTTTTAACTCCTCAAAAGCACGCATCATTTCAGGTGTCCTCTGTACTGTTGTCGGTTGTTTTGGTGTAGATGCCTCCCTGAGAAGTGCATCGATCACATGAAGGTCAGGAACCCAATACCGACATTAGTTCACCATCCCCAGAAAAGGCATTAGTTCAGTTAGCGAGTTTTGAGAAGATTTGTAGCTCAGGTTGAGGTTCTGGATGTAGGTTTTCTCGCTAAGCTGGATGTTTCGTCACCATCATCAGTGAGCCTCCGGATGAAGTACTGGTGGTTTGGCCCGATTTTATTTATGTGTTTAGGTTGGTGGCCTGTGGTAATGCCATTTCTTGTGGTAATGCCATTTCCTGTGGTGATGTCATTTCCTGTTCTATTTCTCAACTGATGGTAAATTGGATCCAAGTCAATGTGTTTGTTGATAGAGTTCTGGTTGGAATGCCATGCTCCTAGGAATTCTCATGCATGTCTCTGTTTGGCTTGTCCTAGGATGGATGTGTTATCCTTCCTGATTTGTATGTAAGGATAAAGGTGAGATAGGGTCATGTCTTTTTGTGGCTTGTTGATGTTCATATATTCTGGCAGCTAGTTTTCTGCCTGTTTGTCCAATGTAGTATTTGTTACAGTTCTTGCAAGGTATTTTGTAAATGTCATTAGTTTAGTTTGTTGTCTGTATAGGGTCTTTCAAGTTTATTAGCTGCTGTTTTCGTGTGTTGG
>NW_025121166.1:0-1054 GCF_004010195.1 Chiloscyllium plagiosum
AAAAACCTACCTCTGGCATCTGTCCCATATCTATATATTAATACTAATATCTACCTCAATTTAAAGCTATCTCCCCTCTTGGTAGGCATCGCCATCCAAGAGAAAAGGCTCTCACTGTCCAACCCATGTCACCTGCTGATTATCCTATATATCCAATTAATTGACCTCAAACACAATCTTTTGAACAAAAACAGCTTAAAGACCCTCAGCCTTTCCTCATAAGACCTTCCCTCCATACCGGGTAACTTCCTCGTAAATCTCATCTGAATCATTTCTAAAGCTTACACATCCGTCCTGTAATGCAGTGACCTGAACAAATGTGGCCACACCCAGAATTTTGTATAGCTGCAGCATGCTCTAATGGTTCTGAAACTCAATCCCTCTACCAAGACAAGCTCCCACACTGAATGACTTCTTAAGAAACCCATAAACCTGGGTGGAAACTTCCAAGGATCTCTGTACATGGACAAAGAGATCTCTCTGTTCATCTACACTATCAACAATCTTACCTTTATCCCATAAACCTGTGTTCCTGTTACTCCCTCCAGAGTGAATCGCCTCACACCTTTCCACATTAAATTCCATTTGCGAACTTTCAGTCCAGCTGTGCAGCTTATCTAAACTTTTCTGTAACCTACAACATCCTTCGTCACTATCCACAACTCTACCAAACTTGGGGTCTTCTGCAAATTTACTAATCCATCCTTTAATGCCCTCATTCAGGTCATTTATATAATTGACAGCAACAGTGGACCCAAACACATCCTGGCAGTACCCACAAGTAACTGAACTCCAGGATTGATATTTCCCATCAACCTCTACCCTCTGCCTTCTTTCAGTGAGGCAATTTCTAATCCAAACTACAAAATCACCCACAATCCCATGCCTCCGTATTATCGGCAATAGTCTACCACGGGGACTTTTAACAAACGCCTTACTGAAATACAGATACACCATATCAACTTTACTCTCATCCATCTCTTTGTTCACATTCTTAAAGCACTCAGTAAGGTTTGTGAGAGCATGACCTACCCTTCACAAAACCGTTTTGACT
>NW_025121167.1:0-1054 GCF_004010195.1 Chiloscyllium plagiosum
GTTGAATTGTCTCTTATTGGCCTAGCATTTGCACGGAACCAATGTGAAATGTCGCTTTTCAGACTAAACCTGGATATTGTCCACATTTTGGTGCATCTGATCATGGACTGCTTCAGTTTTTGAGGAGTTGTGAATGATGCTGAACATTATGGAATCATTGGCAATCATCACCACTTCTGAGCTTGCCTTGAGTTGCTCTATCTGTTCAAAGTCTGTCCTATTTAGCACAGTGATAGTACCACACAGCACAATGGAGGGTATTCTCGATGTGATGGTCAGACTTTATTTCCACAAGGACTCTGTGATGGTCACTCTTACACATACAGGACAGATGCAACTACAGCCACAAGATTGGTGAAGATGATGGCAAGTAGATTTTTCCCTCTTGTTGTTTCCTTCACTATCAGCTGCAGGCCCAGTCCTGTAGCTTTGTCCTTTAGGACCCGACCAGCTCGATCAGTAATGCTGCTGCAGAACCACTCTCAACCCAGAGTACATTCTGTGCTGTCATCACCCTCAGTGCTTCCACCATGTGCTGTTCAACATGGAGAAGACGCTGATTCATCAGCCGAGGGAGGGTAGTATGTGATGATCAACAGGGGGTTTCCTCACCCATGTTTAACCTGGTGTCATGAGACTCCATGGGGTCTGGAGTCAGCAGAGAGGACTCCCAAGGTAACTCCCTCCTGGCTGTACACCACTGTGCTGCCAGCTCTGCTGGGTCTGCCCTTCTGGTGGGACAGGACACATTCAGGGACAGTGATGGTGATGTCTGGGACATTGTCTGTAAGGTATGATTCTGTGAGTATGACTGTGTCAGGCTGTTGCTTGACTAGTCTGTGAGACAGCTCTCCTGAATTTGGCACTAGCTCCCAGATGTCAGTAAGGAGGACGGAGCAGGGTAGACAGGGCTATTTCTGTCATTGTCTTTTTGGTGTTTAGATCGATGCTGGGTGGTCTGTCCCATTTTATTTCTTTGTCGAGACGTCATCACGATTTGTACAACTGAGAGCCTTGCTTTGCCAGTTCAGAGGGCAGTTCAGAGCCAACCACA
>NW_025121168.1:0-1054 GCF_004010195.1 Chiloscyllium plagiosum
ACTGCTACTGACGTGGAATTTAAAAGTTCCTTGTACCTATATGTGAGCATCAACAGAGCCAACACCAGAGGTGCTACGGGAAATGAACATCACACGCATTGAAAAGGCTAAGAAAGAATGCACTTGAACTAAGGAATGGTCACCCACCTGAATGGAATTGAGCTGTAGGAATATGGGAAACAGGCAGAGAAAGGGAGCTATATTTCCTTTTGTTTTTCCCTCATAGGTCAGGCCAACATGTTATGCCTATCTTAAACTGAGCGGCTGGTTCAGCTGTTCCACAGGACACTAAAGAGTAAAACACATTGCTGTGGGCTTGGATGAGGGAAGGATGACCCATTGCCTTCACTAAAGGACATGAGGCAAGCAGATGGGCTTTTTATATTTGATGATGATGGTTTCACTTCAATGCCACCAATTTCCTTCATATTAACAGATTATTATTCTGTGACTCTAGATCATGGGTCAATGACTTGAGCACGATGCATTATCTTCCCGTCAGACAGTTTCTGTGCAGAGAACAAGTTAAACATTTCAAGTGCAATTATTTTGTGATTGCCGTGTGGTTAGAAGGGGCTTGAAACAGGTGATTCCGAATTTTACAGCGTCTCAAATGCTGGTTTACTCAGAAGGTGCACTGTGGCTGAGGAGGAGACTGGGATATCACGAAGGTGATATTGAACAGAATTAGCGAATGGGGAGGATATGGAGATATCGATCTGTGCAGGGCTCGAAGGATTATGAAGTTTTAGAGTTTCTCCTCACATATTGGTGAGTCATTTGAAAGTAGTAATTTGCTCATTATAATTTGTAAGGAATGGGACTTTTCATTGGAGCTGAAAACGATGACTTCCACCTTTCCTAATGTTAATAATATGAACAACAATTCAGTTTCACCTGCTTTAATAGACAGTTAGAATGACTTACCAGGAACACCAACTATAGCGAGGATGGGATAGTAACCAGCTTGAATGACAATCAGTACATCATAGATCCCCCATACTAATGATATCCAAACTTTGGAAAGCCAGGAAAGACTAGTGGAAAAACTCCT
>NW_025121169.1:0-1054 GCF_004010195.1 Chiloscyllium plagiosum
ACCAAAAGAGAAAGTATATAATGTGGTGAAGATGATTGGGATATCCAGAGATTTCACTGACTCTGCAACTACTTAACGCTGGCATCATTGACACTACAGAGCTCTTAATCATGGTCAGGGAAAGAAACAGAGGAAAAACATTCACTTTAAACACAGAAGATGGTATTTCTCAACGAAAAAAAATTAGGTGAATTAAACATTTGAATTAAGATCAGTTAAATGCTTTTGCGGAATGTGTCAGATTGGAAGCAATACCCGGGGAGACAGACCCTTCGCAGAATGAGAGTATGAAAATGGAAGTATTGTCACATCAGAAACCAGGTTAGGTCACTGAGTGCAGGGCTGATGGGTGAAGGGGTCTCAGTGAGATTTGGGGAACAGACAGCAGAAATGCATTGCAGATATTGCAGCTCGAAACTGCGTATTCATGGAGCTGTAGACCACAGCAGCAGGATAAGCAGACCTACATTCAACCACAACCTGTAACTTTTTGCCAGGGTAACACCTCAGTCTGTCATTACCATCAACACCATCTATGACTCAGTGACGAGTGTGGGTGAACATGTCAGAGTCAGAATCACATGAACCTTAACCTGATGCTAACTCATTAAAGCTACCCGACTTGACCAACAGATCTGATCGAAGTTCTGCAGTCCTGTCACATTCAGTCATAAATGATGATGGACGATTAAACAAATGACTGGAAGAGAGGGCTCCACAAACATTCCCATCCTAAATAATGGAACAGACCTGCACATCCGTGTAAAAGAGAAGAATGTTTTATCTGCACCATCTTCTGCCAGAAGTGTTGGGTCGATGATACGCCTCACCCTCATCATGATGCCCACAAAATCACAGATGCCAGTCTTCAACCAATTTGATTCGCTGCACGTGACATGAAGAAACTAGTGAACACAGTAGATACGACAAAGGCGATGGGCCCTGACCCCATTCCTGCAATAGAAATGAAGACTTGTGCTGCAAAGCAAGCCGTGTCCCTGGGGAAACATTTTCAATCCATCTCCAACTTTGACATCTCCCTGGCAATGTGGAA
>NW_025121170.1:0-1054 GCF_004010195.1 Chiloscyllium plagiosum
GGAGGGAGTCTCGGTGCTCCATTCCTGGGAGGTAATGGCGACGATGTGTTGTGAGCCCACCCTCCTGTCCACCGAGACCGTGGGGATTCCATTTGGACCAGTGCGGCACAAAAGGGAGATGGCATCAGGGCCACGGTTTCTAAGTTGTGTCGGGGGGATACGGAGCTGCCAGTGGGTTTAAAGTGAGAATTGCCCTTCACTGAGCATTGCTCCTTCCTCGGTCGGTGGGACGTGGATGTTTCAGAATCTCCACACGAGGTGTTCCAGTCCTCTCCGGCTTGTACCAGAGTCCTCCCCACATGGCGGGGTGGGGTGGGGGGGAGGGTGGGAGTGGGTGGCCCTGTTGTTAGTGCTGGTGTGGTTGGGCGATGGGGAGAGTCCACAGTATTGTATTCATGCAGTGTTATTAGTGTAATGGAAGGGGTGACAGAGAGAGAGAGAGAGAGAGAGAGATGGGGGTGTGGGGGAAAGATGCTGCATGAATTAGTGAGAGTGGTGGAGCATGAGCCTTATTCGGCGATAGGTCCTATGACAGATATAAAGTGACACTCCTATGACGTGTGAGCGTGAGGGAGCAGAGAGAATACGGTGACACTTATCCTGACAGACCGGGGACGGTTATTGATGCTTGTCCTGTATTGCTGGACATTTCTTCAGACCGCAGATACTGCACTGAGCTGGGTGGGGAGCTCATACCATGCTCTGTGGGTCTGGTGTTGTAGCCCCCTCTGGGAAGAGAATGGTCCTCCTCTATACTAGCCCATCCACCAGGACCTCCATGCGTCTGTCGACAAACCGCGGTGTAATTGCCTCTTATCTGCCATGCTCGGGGTAAACTGTGCAGGGCAGCTCCGAACTGAGAAAGCTCAACCGTGTTCCCATTGGCCTTTTAAAGGTGGCACCAGTGCCAGGGATCGCAGAATATCCAGGGACATCCGGGCAATGGTGAGTACCACTGGCCATGATGGGTGGGAGAATAGGGCTGATATTGAATGAGAGGGGCACCATGGGGTGGGGTGGATAGTTAATGAGGTGAGTTCTATATGACAGCACC
>NW_025121171.1:0-1054 GCF_004010195.1 Chiloscyllium plagiosum
ACTGATTCTGATTTATCTGTTCTTTTATTTCCTATTCACTTGAACGAAATCACTTTTCGGCTTAATAAAATTAGACAGAACCATACAAAGACTCCAACTCTTAGTCCAGCTTTGTCCTTCACCATACTTACATTTGAATCGAATTAATTAGATCACTATTCCCTTAATATTGTATTCTACCTTCAAGATGGCAGTGCTAATAAGCGTGGAAGGTACCACATTACGTGTGTCAGAAGACTCACACATTCTGCTGAGTGAAGGTGTTGGAGGGAGGGCGTGATTGTGGATGCGGACCATTCATATGGGCTGCTTCGCCTTCAATTGTTCAAACTGTTTCAGTACTGCTGGAGCTGAATTCATTCAGACAGGTGGATATTATACCACCATATTCCTGACTTCAATCGCGGAGGTAACGGAAGCTTTGGAAAGACAAGCGAAATGCTACGAGCTGCAGGATTCATATCTTCTGATCTGATGTTCTATTCATAACAGTTGCAGAGTCTTGGATAAACATGAGAATGTTCATATCATTGGATTCAGCAATGATAATGGATGTTGAATGGCGAATATGAGCTGGTTTATGATGGTCATTTCCAGATATTCGTGTGCAAAAATGTTACTTGTCACATGGCAACCTAAGCCTGACTGCTGTCTAAGTCTTGCTGCTGCTTGGCTGATTTTGTGATCTGAGGAGTTGAGAATTATAAACTCATGAGCAAACATCACTTCATCTGAGCGAATGAAGGAGCGACCTTGCAGATAGCTGGTTTTGCAAAGTACCAGACGCCTTTGTTCTTCCAGATGTTGGTGGGTATAGAAGGTGTTGGTGCAATGAATCTTATAGATGGTGTACACGACTACCACTGAGCATCAGTGGTGGAGGGAATGGATGTTCATGAAAGTCATAGCAATTAAATATGCTGGTATTGTCCTGGGTTATTATTGGAATGCAATCCATCACAGGCACTGGGGAGTCAGCAGTTGAGTTACTCACTGCCGAACTCCTGGTTCTTGAAGTTTTGATTAGAGTGGTGCTAGAAAAGCACAGCAGGTC
>NW_025121172.1:0-1054 GCF_004010195.1 Chiloscyllium plagiosum
AAGTATCTCTGATAATCACATCTGCAGGAAGTACCTCTGATAATCACATCTACAGGATGTATCTCGGATAATCTCATTTACAGCAAGTATCTCGGATAATCACATCTGTAGGAAGTATCTTGGATAATCACATCTACAGGAAGTATCTCGGATAATCACATCTGCAGGAAGTATCTCTGATAATTACATCTACAGGAAGTATCTCGGATAATCACATCTACAGGAAGTATCTCAGATAATCACATCTGCAGGATGTATCTCTGATAATCACATCTAAAGGTGTATCTCGGATAATCACATCTGCAGGAAGTATCTCGGATAATCACATCTGTAGGAAGTATCTCGAATAATCACATCTACAGGAAGTATCTCAGATAATCACATCTACAGGAAGTATCTCGAATAATCACATCTACAGGAAGTATCTCTGATGATCACATCTACAGGAAGTGTCTCAGATAATCACATCTACAGGAAGTATCTCGAATAATCACATCTACAGGAAGTATCTCGGATAATCACATCTATAGGATGTAACTCTGATAATCACATCTACAGGAAGTATCTCTGATAATCACATCTACAGGATGTATCACTGATAATCACATCTGCAGGAAGTATCTCGAATAATCACATCTGCAGGAAGTATCTCTGATAATCACATCTACAGGAAGTATCTCGGATAATCACATCTGCAGGAAGTATCTCGGATAATCACATCTACAGGACGTATCTCGGATAATCACATCTACAGGAAGTATCTCGAATAATCACATCTGCGGGAAGTATCTCTGATAATCACATCTGCAGGAAGTATCTCGGATAATCACATCTACAGGAAGTAACTCAGATAATCACATCTACAGGAAGTATCTCGGATAATCACATCTACAGGAAGTATCTCGGATAATCACATCTGCAGGAAGTATCTCGGATAATGACATTTGCAGGAAGTATCTCGGATAATCACATCTACAGGAAGTATCTCTGATAATCACATCTACAGGAAGTATCTCTGATCATCACATCTGCAGGAAGTATCTCTGATAATCAC
>NW_025121173.1:0-1054 GCF_004010195.1 Chiloscyllium plagiosum
ATTCAGTGCTCTATCCCAGTAACATTCAGTACTCTATCCCAGTGACATTCAGTGTAATATCCCAGTGACATTCAGTGCTCTATTCCAGTGACATTTAGTGCTCTATACCTGTGACATTCAGTGTAATATCCCAGTGATATTCTGTGTACTATCCTAGTGACATTCAGTGCTCTATCCCAGTGACAGTCAGTGCTCTATCCCAGTGACAGTCAGTGCTCTATCCCAGTGACATTCAGTGCTCTATCCCAGAGACATTTTGTGCTCTTTACCAGTGACATTCAGTGTATTATACCAGTGACATGCAGTGCTCAAACCCAGTGACATTCAGTGTACTATCCCAGTGAAAGTCAGTGCTCTATCCCAGTGACATTCAGTGTACTATCCCAGTGACATTCTGTGTACTATCCTAGTGAGATTTAGTGCTCTATCGCAGTGACAGTCAGTGCTCTATCCCAGTGACATGCAGTGCTCTATCCCAGTGACATTCAGTGTAATATCCCAGTGTCATTCAGTTCTCTATCCTAGTCATGTTCAGTGTACTATCCCAGTGACATTCAGTGTACTATCCCAGTGACATTCATTGTACTATCCCAGTGAGATTCAGTGTACTATCCCAGTGACATTCAGTGTACTATCCCAGTGAGAGTCAGTGTACTATCACAGTGACATTCAGTGTACTATTCCAGTGACATGCAGTCCACTATCCCAGTGACATTCAGTTTAGTATCCTAGTGACATGCAATGTACTATCCCAGTGATATTCAGTACGCTGTTCTTGTGACATGCAGTGTAATATCCTTGTGACGTCCAGTGCTCTATCCCAGTGACATGCAGTGCTCTATCCCAGTGACAGTCAGTGCTCTATCCCAGTGACATTCAGTGTAGAATCCCAGTGACATGCAATGATCCATCCGAGTGACATTCAGTGCTCTATCCCAGTGTCATTCAGTGCTCTATCCTTGTGACATTCAGTGCTCTATCCCAGTGACATTCAGTGCTCTATCCCAGTGTCATTCAGTGTTCTATCCTTGTGACATTCAGTGCTCTATCCCAG
>NW_025121174.1:0-1054 GCF_004010195.1 Chiloscyllium plagiosum
CCAGTGCAGCACGAGGAAACTTGTCCCAGAGCAGCGCATGGGGAAACCCGTCCTAGTGTAGCACATGGGGAAACCCATCCCAGTGCAGCGCATGGGGAAACCCGTCCCAGTGCAGCGCATGGGGAAACCCGTCCCAGTGCAGCACATGGGGAAACCCGTCCCAGTGTAGCACATGGGGAAACCCTTCCCAGTGTAGCACATGGGGAAACCCTTCCCAGTGTAGTGCATGGGGAAACCCGTCCCACTGCAGCGCATGGGGAAACCCTTTCCAGTGTAGTGCATGGGGAAACACGTCCCACTGCAGCACATGGGGAAACCCGTTCCAGTGTAGCGCATGGGGAAACCCGTCCCACTGCAGCACATGGGGAAACCCGTCCCACTGCAGCGCATGGGGAAACCCGTTCCAGTGTAGCGCATGGGGAAACCCATCCCACTGCAGCACATGGGGAAACACGTCCCAGTGTAGCGCATGGGGAAACCCGTCCCAGTGCAGCACATGGGGAAACCCGTCCCAGTGTAGCACATGAGGAAACCCGTCCCAGTGCAGCACATGGGGAAACCCGTCCCAGTGTAGCGCATGGGGAAACCCATCCCACTGCAGCGCATGGGGAAACCTGTCCCAGTGCAGCACGAGGAAACCTGTCCCAGTGCGGCACATGGGGAAACCTGTCCCAGTGTAGCGCATGGGGAAACCCATCCCACTGCAGCACATGGGGAAACCCGTCCCAGTGCAGCGCATGGGGAAACCCGTCCCAGTGCAACGCATGGGGAAATCCATCCCAGTGCAGCACATGTGGAAACCCGTCCCAGTGCAACACATGGGGAAACGCGTCCCAGTGCAGCGCATGGGGAAATGGGTTCCAGTGCAGCGCATGGGGAAACCCGTCCCAGTGCAGCACGAGGAAACTCGTCCCAGTGCAGCGCATGGGGAAACCCGTCCCAGTGTAGCGCATGGGGAAACCCATCCCACTGCAGCACATGGGGAAACGCGTCCCAGTGCAGCGCATGGGGAAATGGGTTCCAGTGCAGTGCATGGGGAAACCCATCCCACTGC
>NW_025121175.1:0-1054 GCF_004010195.1 Chiloscyllium plagiosum
CATACATCTGCAGTTGGTAGATTGGTAAGGATGAGGTCAGGTATGCTTTTTTACCCTCTCGGTCATTCCATCACCACCTTCTGCAGACCCAATGTAGTAGCTATATCCTAAGGAGCCGACCAGCATGATCAGTAGTCCTGCTGCCAAACCACTCTTGACAGTTGACTTTGAAATCCCCCAGCCAGAATACACTTTGTGCTCTTGCCACAGTCAATGCTTTATCCAAGTGTTGTTTAACATGGAGGAGGACTGATTCAGCTGAGGGACGCCATTACATGGTAATCTGTGAGAGACTCCTTTGTCCATGTTTAATTTCTGTTATTTCTGTAAGGTATGATTCCGTGAGTATGGATATGTCAGGCTGTTGCTTGACTAGTCTGTAAGGCAGTTGTTCCAATGTTGGCACTAGACCTCAGATGTTAGTAAGGAAGACTTGGCAGGCTCTACGGTGATGTTTCTAATGTTGAATTTTCCGGTGCCCATTTCGATGCCACGTGGTCCATCCGGTTTCATTTGTTTGTAACTTTGTAGCGATTGGTACAACTGAATGACTCATTCGACGATTTCAGAGGGAGATTGAGAGTCAATGACGTTGCGTTGGGTCTGGAGTTGCATGCCAGCCAGACCAGGTGAGGACGGAAGATTCCTTCATTGCAGGATACTGGTGAAGCAGATGGATTTTTCTGACAATCGGCAATGATTTCATTCTCATCAGTAGATTCTTAATTCCAGGGATATTTTTACATTATTGAATTGAATTTCCACCGTCTGCAGTGGCGGGATTCAACCTGGATCCCAAGAACAGGAGCTGATTTTCTGGATTGATAATCTATCGGTAATACCATGAGATCTACTTGGAACCACATGTTGTACTCAGCTGCCATTTCTTGTGTTACCCTGTTTTTTATTCATTGCTTATGTTATTCTGGAATCTCATCCTTCATTACATCCTGATTGAAATACACTCAGGAACGCCTTCTCAACTGCTCGAATTTCATTCAGTCTGTTTTGTTTGAATAGGCATTTCAAGGCAGCCGTACACCAGAGAAGAGCA
>NW_025121176.1:0-1054 GCF_004010195.1 Chiloscyllium plagiosum
ATTATTCAGCTCTGATCTCCAGCATCTGCAGTCTTCACTTTCTCCTACCATCATAATACTAGGCTAGAAAAATAGATTTCTAATGAACATACTTATAGAATCAATAGACTGATAAGAAAATAACTTTTTTTGAGAGAGCTGATTTATTTTTTAAGTTTCAAGTCAGTAATTAAAAACTATTTTGGACTAATACCTTACTAAAAGTTAACCAGCTATGTTCTAAAATGCATAAAATCAGAAGTGCTTGACACTGTAGCATGCTTAGTAAAGTGGAAGCCGATGGAGAATTCTACAAGGCAAATACTAATGCTTGCAACATGAGATGGCACCTTAAGGTTTCATCCAATTGTTATGAACATAGCTAAATGACGCATGCAAAAACATTGCAGCTCCTGAAAGTCTGAAACGAAACCATGCATTTTCAAAAACTCAAAAGGAGACTGGTCCAGTTTCAAAAGAAAGGATAGCAAGTAAACATTTCAGTCCAGATGCTTTGGTAACAAACAAACCATTTCCTTTTCAGCAAGTATGAGCACAGCCACAAAAGAGTCACTAGTATTTCAAACATGTTAAAGGTATACGCGTTGAATAATTACTGTATATACTCGTGTAAAAGTCAGTTTTTTTTAGATTATTTTTAAAGGTTCAATTTATAGGGTCGATTAATACACGGGCACTAGTTTTGAGGGGGATGTAATTCACGCTGCAGTTTGAAATACCGCATTATCGGTGAAAGTTGATTTGATCGCACAACTAATCCCGGGTAAAGAAGAAAAACAATGAATTATGGTAAAGGTAATTACTGGATAAAAGCAAAAGAAACAAGAATGAATTACGGGTAGTAAATTTTATTTATACATACTGGTATGAAAATTTAACGTCAAAGATTCATTGACACTGTGCAACATCATCATGGCCTGGTATAATGTCACACTTAAAATGAAATATTTATTAAATTCTGAGTGTGTAAGCATCTTGAACTTTTTTGCCAAATTCATCCATTTCCCTCCCATTTACTCTTGTACATTACAAACTTCAGCAACATTAAAGAAAT
>NW_025121177.1:0-1054 GCF_004010195.1 Chiloscyllium plagiosum
TCAAAGGGAACAGGCATGAAAGTGGAATTGTGATCGAGATGAGGTCAGCCAAGATCAAGTTAAATCGTCGACCAGACACAAGGGTCTGATTGGCCGACTCCTGGTCTAACTTCACAAGATCATTGTGAGGTTAGAGTCATTTTCTCTTCATTATATATTTAGCTTCTCGATTGTTTGATTTATGTCATTGGCACCTTATCAGCAGAGAGCAAAATGGGACCACGCTTAAACAGAGTTAACAATAAAAAATAATATCTGTTTTCTTTTTTATTTAAAAAGCACAAACATTTAAAATGGGCAGTGGATGAGGAATTTGGGCTTGATAAAAATGCAGAAATATTAATGGGGCTGTCAACATTGAGGAGCTGTCGCAGTGTGAATGAATGTCGACGAGTGAACACAGTGCTGATCGATCGGTGGCTTTTGTTACATGACATTTTGCCCATGCCTCTTTGTACTTAGAAATTTAGCAGCTGAGAATGTGCCGAGTTGATTTTGAGTTAACTGCTAAGGAAGCCGGGGACAATTTGGTGATGGAGAATTGACGTGATGCCTTCACCTATTGTGAATTCCCACTGTCACATTTCTTGCTGGGATCGCATGAATCGAGTTTGGAAGAATTGGGTGGGTGTGAGCAGATCGCAGAAGATGTCATTGAAACCTGATACTATCAATGCCAACAGGACGAAGAATGGTAACCGCAGGAAGGATGTTATGGTCACCGTCCAAGGATAAAGTGTAGAACTAAGATGAAGAGGGACAAGTTCATCAAGACAGAGATGAAACTTCGAAATGCCCTGTCACCGAAACATAATGACAACAATGTACTGAATATTTCATGAAGCAGTTGGGCTTCTTTAGCCCGAAGATATCAAACGAAATGGGGAAAAAGTGAAAACATAAGATGAATTTGATTGAATATTCAGGATCGCACGGAATGGTGGACCAGGCTGGAAAGGCCATTTGACTGACTGCTTCTACGCTTTTCTCTTTTTCGATATTTCACATTGAAAACAAAAACAAAATGTGAAGGCAGTGCAGCCTGTTTCAACCT
>NW_025121178.1:0-1054 GCF_004010195.1 Chiloscyllium plagiosum
GAGGGAGTGACTACATGTGTAGTATCTCGGGTTAAGCCACTGCCCAAATATAAATTAAGCCCTTATCTTCCCGGCAGCTTCACTCATCCTTCACTCCTCTCCGCTCTGGCAAAATGGAGGCACGACTCCCGAGGTAAGTCCCTTTTTATGCTGGAAAACTCACCCATCCTGGTATCCCTCGCTTCACTTCTTCTCTCCTCGTAGGTCTTTTTCAGGGGCTCCTACAGTGCCCTAGACGGTATAGATACAGTCCATTCCTTGTGGTCCTTGCAGCTGCGGCTTGGTCCTGTGGAGTGATGGTCAAACTCTCACAGAGCCAACATTCTTAGTTTTACCTTTCCCCGGTTATTGCTGGGGTCACAGCTGGGTTGAAAGGCTGGAAATCTCCCCCGGCTGTTACACACTCTCTCTGAGATTTCTCTTAGAAGTGTCTTTTGAAGTTCTTGCCTCCTGGATTGGAGAAATGGCTGTAAGGCCATCTGATTCCTGAATTTGTTTTTTGACGAGAGTGATTATAGGATGTTACCATATTGGAGCCGTTACTGTGTAGTAGTTAAATAACCTGGTACTCCTTTAATTTTCCAGTAGATTGAGAAAGCAGCAGAGGCTGGGTTTCATACATATTTGATTGGACAGGGTCAGTGGCAATGTGGGACAGGTTTAGAGTCCAGAATAGGTTATGTTCATTCCTAATTATTCTGTTCTTATGTCTGAAATGATGTGGTGATTTGATGTTCAGTTAACACAGTTTTAAAATAACAGGTCCCACAATGAAATGAGGACGTCCCTTTCTCTTTAGTTTTGTGCTACCTGTGGTGTCCTCATCCTCAGGGAGCAGTGAAGACTCGGTGTTTGAAAATATTCAAGGCTGAGCGCGATTGATCTTTGCTGGACAGAAGAGTCAATGTTTATTGGGAACAGACAGGAGATGGATGGTCAGACAAACTCGGACCAGCCATGAACATTCTGAATGGTTCAGCCGAATGTCCAACTGCTGCCCGTCCGCCATGTCTTGTTCCTGATCCCAACCCTCGATTCTGTTACAGAGATATAC
>NW_025121179.1:0-1054 GCF_004010195.1 Chiloscyllium plagiosum
TGACCAGGAATGGTGTGTGAGCCATTGTAAATAGTTTGCAGTAAAGGCTGACCGATTAGCAGCGACACTGAGCCTTGCACCACCAGATCCAGACTCACTTCCTGCCTCATGCCTCAGTCATCATTGTCATTCACATCAACTTCACTTCCCTGCTCCACTTCTCAACTTACTACCGATCTCCTGCAGGTGTCCGATTGGAACCTACCACTGTTAGAAACGCATTCCTGGGATAAAGATATCACTCAATGGAATAGGACTCGCTGTCCATTCCTAAATCCCCCAGAGATGGAGGAGATGAGATGCTTTTGTGAACCATTGAACTCCTTCACACGGAGGTACAGCCATCATGCTGCAAGCGCGGGATTTCCTGGATTTACACCCAGAGACACTGAAGGAACACCAACATATTTCCAACTCAGGAAGGTGAGCTGATTGGAGGGAGATTTGAAGGGGTCACTATCGTATCTGTCCGCTGTCATTGTCCTTCTACATGGTTCAAGCAGTCATTGGGCTGATTCTGGAGGAATCCCGGTCTGTCTTCTGTGTGGAACCAGGAATGTGTTTTCATTCTGACAATTCACATGAAGAGAATTAAACCTTCATTCCCTGAATGGGAACTGGATCCATGTCTGGACGATACAAACATTGACTCCTCAGCCCGGGCCCCCCGGTAATGCTGACAGGATCCAGAGCGACCTGAATTGTACACACCCTTGTGCCTGTCCATCCCTTCATAGCCACCTTCGGGAACAAAATTTCTCTCTTCAATTTTGCAAACGCTTCATATTATCGCGTTGGGTTTCAAGGTAAAGAAAGCGGAGCTGTGGTAATCTGATGTTGGTCAGTCGGTGTAATGCAGGAATGTACAGAACAGGGTGACGCGGGCAGAGACACGGTCTGAGGCGTGAGATTGTAGTGAAGGGGTTCCACCACTAAAAGGCGCTGTTCATCCAGTCTGATTCTCCATCCCCGGGATTCAAACCAACAGAGGTTTCTCGCTGGGCTGGCTCAGGATCTTGCTTGGAAGAGGCCATGACGCCAGGTATGAAAAGAT
>NW_025121180.1:0-1054 GCF_004010195.1 Chiloscyllium plagiosum
TCAGCGTCACGCTCCCTCTCTCCCTGTGAGTGTCTGAATCTGTCAGTATTGGTCTCTCCCTCTCCATCTCCCGCTGCCTGGACATTCCCCAGTTTGGTGCAGAGTTTGCTGTGCGTGCGAGAGTCTCTTTCTGACTGTTGCCGTGTCAGTGTGCGTCAGCGTGTGTGCGTGGGTCAGAGACTTTGTATGTGTACCTGTCTGTCAGTCTGTGTTTGGCACTGTGCGTGTGTGTCAATGCTTGTGTCAGTATGTGTGAGATGGCGAGACTGTGTGTGTGTGTGTGTGTCTGAGTCTGTGTGAGAGAGAGTGTGTTTGTGTCTGAGTGTGTGTGTGTGTGTGTGTGTGAGAGAGTGTCTGTGAGAGTGTGTGTGTGTGTGTGCGCGCGTCTGAGTCTGTGAGAGTGTGTGTGCGTGTGTGTGTGTGCGTGAGTGAGTGTGTGCGTGAATCTGTCAGTCTGTGTTCTGGAAGTTGGGGAAAAGCTGAGAGTGGGGAAACCTGCTCCTGGGATGTGAATGCACCGATTTCTGGTTAAAAATAAAAATATGTTTAATCTCCGCCTTGAACAACGCGAGCTTTGTTTGGATCAGGGGCTTGCCTCGGCTCACTTCCGAGGAAATGTTCTGCTTTATTCGAGCAGATGACCAACCCAGCCGAGATTCTGAAGTCCCACCTGGGAGTATCGTCAACCAACCTTACCCACCACTCCAAACTAAAATCACAACATTGGAGAGGGAAAGAGGTGGGGGGAGGTTCAGACGGAAATCTCTCTCCTCCCTGTCCCTCGGAAAAAATGCACGCTGTGAGCCTCGCCAGTGGGTGAAGGGCCCCTTTTTGACTTGGGAACGTTGCACTGTGTCTGACTCGCAGTCCTGCTTTCCAGCTGGAACTAACAAACTCCTCACTAAGTTTTCCCATGCCACGGAGGGTATATCCGAGATATTATTCCATCTCACAGCCCGACAGACAAAGTAAACCATGAAAAGGACATAAAAAAAGATAGTAAAACAACTTTGTAAAATCTGACAGCAATTCGAACAAAAATGAGTATACAGAA
>NW_025121181.1:0-1054 GCF_004010195.1 Chiloscyllium plagiosum
ATACAAATTCACTGACTATAAACATGCGCAACTTCATTCGGATTCAGTCTGTGGTTTTTCCACCACCAAATGCCTCTGTTTCTCATTCTAGTCTCCACAACGCATTTGCAATCACACTTTCTCATCCTGCCACAAGCACAATTTTCAAATTGATTGGCTGTAACAAAAAGCTCCATATAAACAGTCTGCAATTGTTGTCCTTAAATTTCTCCACACACCTCAATGGGTTATGATCAGTGAACACAATTGTCTCAGTTGTGTTATTCGTAACATAAACACGGAAATGTTGCACAGCTAACACCAAGCTCAAAGTCTCCTTCTCAACTGTCAAATTTTCTGCAGATGAATGCTCAACTTCCTGGAGAAATACCTGATAGTTCTTTCTAACTTCTCATCAACTTCCTGCAGGAGCTCAGCAACGACACCCACATCATTCGCATAGTTAGCCACCTTGAAAGGCTTTGAGTAATCCAGTGTGGCTAATACAGGGGCAATGTCTAACACAGCTTTCAGCCTATCAAATGCCTTCTGACAATCTGCTGTCCACTGAAACTTCTTACCTTCCTTCAGCAATTCAGTGAATGGAACATCTGCACTTCGAAAATTCAGCACAAACTTTCCATAAAATCTAATCAATCCCAGGAAGCATCGTGCTGCTCTTTTTGTCGATGGTATGGGAAATTCCCCAGTGACCTTCATTTTTGCATCCAGTGGGGCCATTTGTCCATGTCCAATATCATGGCCCAGAAAGTTAAAAATCACACAACACCAGGTTATGATCCAACAGGTTTAATTGGAAGCACTAGCTTTCGGAGTGACGCTCCTTCATCAGCTGATATCACCTGATGAAGGAGCATCGCTCCGGAAGCTTGTTTGCTTCCAATTAAACCTGTTGGACTATAACCTGGTGTTGTGTGATTTTTAACTTTGTACACCCCAGTCCAACACCGGCAACTCCAAATCATGGCCCAGAAAGGTGACTTGGGATTTGGCAAGGTTTTAGCAAGGTTGATCACTAAGTCTTACCATGATTTTATGAACCTCTATAAGGTCA
>NW_025121182.1:0-1054 GCF_004010195.1 Chiloscyllium plagiosum
CAGGCGGTCTGAGAAACTGTTAAGGCGGTCTGATAAACTACGCTCAGGCGGTCTGAGAAACTACATTCAGGCAGTCTGAGAAACTATATTCAGGTGGTCTGAGAAACTACGATCAGGCGGTCTGAGAAACTGTTAAGGCGGTCTGAGAAACTACGCTCAGGCGGTCTGAGAAACTACGTTCAGGCGGCCTGGGAAACTACATTCAGGCATTTAGAGAAACTACATTCAGGCATTTTGAGAAACGACATTCAGGCGGTCTGAGAAATTCTGATCTAATGGTCTGAGAAACTACGGCCAGGCAGTCTGAGAAACTACATTCAGGCAGTCTGAGAAACTATGTACTGGAAGTCTGAGAAATTATGTTAAGGCGGTCTGAGAAACTATGCTCAGGCGATCTGAGAAACTTCGTTAAGGCGATCTGAGAAACTATGCTCAGGAGGCCTGAGAAACTACATTCAGGAAGTTTGAGAAACTACATTCAGGCAGTTTGAGAAACTATATTCAGGCAGTCTGAGAAACTACATTTAGGCAGTCTGAGAAATTCTGATCGAATGGTCTGAGAAACTACGGCCAGGCAGTCTGAGAAACTACATTCAGGCAGTCTGAGAAACAATGTACTGGCAGTCTGAGAAACTACGTTCAGGCAGTCTGGGAAACTTCGTTAAGGCGATCTGAGAAACTATGCTCAGGCGGTCTCAGAAACTATATTCAGGCAGTTTGAGAAACTACATTCAGGCAGTTTGAGAAACTATGTTCAGGCGGTGTGAGAAACTACGCTCAGGCTGTCTGAGAAACTAAATTTAGGCGCTGTGTGAAACTATATTCAGGTGGTCTGAGAAACTACGCTCTGGTGGTCTGATTCAGGCAGTTTGAGAAACTATATTCACGCAGTCTGAGAAACTACGTTTAGGCAGCCTGAGAAACTACATTCAGGCGGTCTGAGAAACTACATTCAGGCGGTCTGAGAAACTACATTTACGCAGTATGAGAAACTACGTTTAGGCGGTCTGAGAAACTACGTTCAGGCGGTCTGAGAAACTATGTTAAGGCGGTC
>NW_025121183.1:0-1054 GCF_004010195.1 Chiloscyllium plagiosum
TTCTTTAACAATCCTCCTGATATCCAACTAGACAACATCTACTGGTTGCCCATTGTTTATATCGACAAGAGACATCTTCAAGCAAAAATTTGGTAAATCTTACCTTCCCTTTCAGAAATCTAACATCATTCTCTCGACTATGCTATAATTTTCCAAGTGTCCAATATCGCATTGTTTATAATAAATTCCGACAGATTCCCCACAATGAACAATAAGTTAACTGGTCTGTAGTTCATCATTCTCCCTCTTCTTCACTTTGTAAATCCTTAGAATGCATTTATAACTTTCCAAATTGAATACGGATATAGAATGATTCCCAATGCAATTATGATCTATATTTCTGCTTTCTCTGAAATTCTGGTATGAAGTACATTTGGTCCGTCAGACTTATCAATACAGTTATGTTTTCAAATGCTACCTCGTCACTGATTTTAGTCTTTAGTTCCACAAGTCCCATGGTCACTTGGTATTTCTGGGAGATATTCTGGACCCTCCTGCATGAAGACAGATATAAAATAACTGTTTAGTTTCCCTATCATTTTTCTGTTCTCACAATAAATTATCCTGCCCACACATTCACTGTTCCACATTTGAACTTGTTTTTATTTTCCTTTCAAATATTCATAGAGGTTTTTCGTCAGTCTTTTTGTTTCGGGTTAGTTTGTATTGCTGTTCTCTTTATACTTTACTTATCAGTTTATCAGTCCTCTTTTGTTGTGTCCAAAAGTTCAATGAATGCACAATATACGACCCTTTTCTAAGGCACTTTCTTCGATCTAATGTAATTTTTAACTTCTTTTGTTCACCATCGTTGAGTCACCTTTGACTTTTGCTAATTATGCCTTGGAGGGATATATGTATATTACAGACCTTACAGTGCTTCTGTAAATAACAGATATTGCCTGTCTTTCATTTAGTCATTTTAATGTACTTTCCAAATTCACTAAAGCCAACTTTACTCTTGTATCTTAATGTCTTGCCCGACTCAGGTATACACCCGTAATATAAGAAAAAGAACTGTTTGCATTCAGACGTCATGTAAAATTCAATATAT
>NW_025121184.1:0-1054 GCF_004010195.1 Chiloscyllium plagiosum
GTCAGAGTGAACCCTCTAGTACACACTGTATCATTATGTCATGTAATCTCTGCATTTCAGTAACACACTGCTTTCCATTCTTCCTGAAAAAGCTGGCAGATTATACATTCCGTTATATTCCACTTGGTAAAGTATTGTTCATTGACTTCATCTTTGATATCAATTTGCAGACTCTCCCCTTTCTCTTGATAACTTAATGTCTTGGTTATCTTACGAAACCTAGTAGCAGCACATCTGATCTATCGTCTAAATCATTGATATTTATTGTAAACAGTTGAGGACCCTGCGCTGGTCACGATGTGTCTTTCAAACTGATTAAGACTGATTTATCTGGAGTGCCTGTTTCCTGTCTGATACCTAGTCCTCCCCCATTCCTAACTAACAGCGTCGAAGGGCAGAATAAGAACGAGGAGCATCAGTCGGCAATCCAACCCCGTCAGTCTGTTCCGCCATTGAATACAATCATGGCTGACATCATCGCGGTCTCAGTCCCACATTCCTGCCCGCTATCCTACCCCTTCATTCACTCAATGTCCCGACATTCCCTGCAATCTGGGAGAGTGCTACATAGATTCAGAACCCTTTGAGAGAAGTAAGTTCTCCTCACCCCTGTTTTAAATCTGCTCTGCCTAATCCTAAAACTATGATCTCTTGTTCCAGTTTGCCCCACATTAGGAAATATCCACTCCATTCCGACATTGTCAATCATTTTTAACATCCTCCAGACCTCAATGATGTTTCCTCTCTTTCTTCTAAATTCCAGAGAGTATAGGTCTGAACTGCTCAACTCTCTTTAAAAGAAAAATTCATCTCTGGAATCAATCTAATTAATTGATCAGTAACTCCATTGTAACTACATACCTTCTGCAGTCAGGGCACCAAACCTGAACACAGTATGTCAGTTACAGTCTCCCTAATACCTTGCAGAGTTGCAGTAATTCTCCCCTCCCTTTATACTCTATTCTTTTACAAGTAAATGCTGACTTTGCACTTGCCTTTCTTATTCCCTGCTGTACCTGCGTGTAAGTTTTCTGTAGTATGCACAAGGACACAC
>NW_025121185.1:0-1054 GCF_004010195.1 Chiloscyllium plagiosum
GTCGATTTAACTGAAAGGGCAGCATGTTTAGAGGAGATGTGAGAGAAAAAAAACCTTTTCACCCAGACGGTGGTGGGAATCTGGAACCTCCCACCTGTAGAGACAGACACACTCACAACATTGAAGAGTTATTTTGATAAGCACATGTGTTGTCAAGGCACACAAGGCTATGGGCCAAGTGTTGGAAAATGGGATTAGAATAGATAGGTGGTCGTTTCTGACTGGCGCAGATATGATGGCCAAAGACCTCTATGACTCTATGACTTAATGCAGCACATTTACCAAGGATCCCCCTTCATCCCCACCTGTGACAACGCTGTCACTTTACTTTCAAACGTTATTTTATCCTGTGTTTTTTTTGAAGAGAGGTTGTAAAGGCAGAGGTGCCAAACTGGCTACTGGAGATGGCTCCAGTAAATAAGGTAGGAGGCCTTTCTGTTACTTTTAAAGGTTGGAACAATGGAAGCAGCTTCAATGGGAGTGGCCAGCTCTCACAGACCAGACTTTCTCGTTTATATTTTAGCTGGAGCAGTCAGAAGCTATCTGGGGTCCCAGAAGAGTTGGGAGCTTCAGTGAAAGATTCCTAGCTGGTACCTTTTCTGGGATCGCTTTTGATGTTTTGTTCCACCAGGATTGAAGAATTGTATTTAAGAATCTGGGCCTGAATTGGCCGTTTTGCCAAGCGGTGTGCTTATGGGATGTTACCACATTGGAACAGTTTATTAGTAATAGGTACCCCTCTTATTATTCAGTTAAATTTTCCAATAGTCGAGTTATTCTATATTCCACTTTATCTTGTTTGTATTTGAACTGGAGTGTTTAAATCGAGTGTGTTTTATTTAACGTCGGGTATTTGACCAGTCGCATTGTATCTGGAACACGCACTTCACATCTACCTTTAAAATAAGAAAAGGTGAGGGTCCAGGTGACTTTAACAAAATATCTTCAGGGGGTCTGGTCTGCTCCATAACATATGTTCGGATCACAATGTATAATTCCACGTTGGGTTTAGGATTGTTGGTCTTGACGCAGCAAGTGGTAGGTGTTAGTGTCC
>NW_025121186.1:0-1054 GCF_004010195.1 Chiloscyllium plagiosum
AGATTGTTCTCCCTCAGTACCTCAGATAATTCTCACTCAGTACCTCAGAAAGTGCTCCCTCAATACCTCAGAATGTGCTCCATCAATACCTCAAATCGTTCTCCCTCATTACCTCAGAGAGTGCTTCCTCAATGCCACAGATAGTGCTCCCTCAATACCTCAGAAACTGCTCCCTCAATACCTCAGATAGTGCTCCCTCAGTACCTCAGATATTTCTCCCTCAATATCTCAGAAAGTGCTCCCGCTCCCTCAGTACCTCAGTTTGTTCTCCCTCAGTACCTCAGATAATTCTCCCTCAGTACCTCAGAAAGTGTTCCCTCAATACCTCAGAATGTGCTCCATCAATACCTCAGATCGTTCTCCCTCAGTACCTCAGAGAGTGCTTCTTCAATACCTCAGAAAGTGCTTCCTCAATACCTCAGAAAGTGCTTCCTCAATACCTCAGAAAGTGCTCCCTCAGTACCTCAGATATTTCTCCCTCAGTACTTCAGATAGTGCTCCCTCAATACCTCAGAAAGTGCTCACTCAGTACATCAGATAGTTCTCCCTCAGTTCCTCAGATAGTGCTTCCTCAATACCTCTGAAAGTGCTCCATCAATACCTCAGGTAGTGCTCCCTCAATACCTCTGAAAGTGCTCCCTAAATACCCCAGGTAGTTCTCCCTCAATAACTCAGATAGTGCTCCCTCAATACCTCCATAATTGCTCCCTCAATACCTCCGATATTTCTCCCTCAATGATTCAGATAGTGCTCCCTCAATACCTCAGATAGTGCAACCTCAATACCTCAGAAAGTGCTTCCTCAATACTTAAAAAAGTTCTGCCTCAATACCTCTGAAAGTGCTCCCGCAGTACCTCAAAAAGTGCTCCCTCAATACCTCAGAAAGTGCTCCCTCAGTACCTCAGATAGTTCTCCCTCAGTACCTCAGAAAGTACTCACTCAGTACCTCAGAAAGTGCTCCCTTCGTACCTCAGATAGTGCTCCCTCAGTGCCTCAATTCGTGGTCCCAAAATGCCTCAGGTAGTGCTCCCTCAATACCTCATAAAGTGCTCCC
>NW_025121187.1:0-1054 GCF_004010195.1 Chiloscyllium plagiosum
GGGGGGGGGGGTAGGTCTTAGGGTTCGAATGGCCTACTCCTGCTCCAGTCTTCTATGTTTCTATATTTTGTAATCTGATTGCCAAAAAAAAAATCCATCTTCTTCACTTGATGCCCCTGAGGGAAGGAAATCTGCTCTCTTTACAAGATCTGGCCTACATGTGAAAACAGTATGGTTGACTCTTATCTACCCCGTCAATTGACCGAGCAAACCATTTGGTTCAAGGTCACCTAGGGAAGGGCAACAAATGCTGGCCTTGTCAGCAACATCCATGTCCCATGAAAGAATCAAGGAGGAAACCAGTTGATTGCTGTCAGGTCAAATGAACATAACATGAATTCTAATGTGACTCTTCAGACGTTTTGTTGATGACTGCCTTACACTTAACTTCTATAAACAGGTTGATGATCTGAAAGCTAAACTGGCTGCGCAGGAAGTTGAGCTGAAGCAGAAAAATGAAGATGCTGACAAGCTGATTCAAGTAGTGGGAGTCGAAACCGAGAAGGTGAGCAAAGAAAAAGCCTTTGCAGATGGGGAAGAACAGAAGGTGGCTCTCATTGCTGAGGAGGTTACCCGGACACAGAAAGACTGTGAGGAGGATTTAGCAAAAGCTGAACCTGCCCTTGTTGCTGCTCAGCAAGCGCTGAACACTCTAAATAAGGTAAGAGATGAAATGGAGTCAAAAGAAGAATCACTTGCAATCATTTGACACCTTGAATTTGGAAAAGTTGTCAGGCAGAGTTTCAGTGTAAGGAGGGAAATGAATATGTAACCATTAGGAAAGACATTGGGCTCCAAGGATGGAGTTCTACAGTTATTGACAAGTGACAACTTGTCTGTGGAGGCACTATTCTTGAGTCCAATCAGAATTCCTGTCATCTTGTGACCAGTTGAAGAGGCCCCATTGCTGGTCAAGTTATTAACCAGTGTCTGGCTGGAAGTATTGAAACTAATTGTCTAGGATTCACTGATTTTTCTTTGTGGGATGTTACTGTGCAAATTGACTGACATGTTTGTGTCCATATTTAGGGTGTAGGTTTGCTCGCTGAGCTGT
>NW_025121188.1:0-1054 GCF_004010195.1 Chiloscyllium plagiosum
ACTGATATACCGCAACACACTGATCTACTCCAACTCACTGATCTACCCCAACACACTGTTATACCCCAACAAACCTTGGCTGGTTCTGCTTTAATTATCACAATATCACATTTATTTCGGAGTTCAGCATTGATTAATGTGTGGGCAGGCTCTGATCAGCTTTAGGGCCTTTGTCCTCTAATCTCCGCGCACATGGTACAGTGACCCCCCCACCCACGCCCTCACCCCCACCAGGTTCAGTGCCCAGTGACCCCCCCCCCCCACCGTCCAGGGACAGTGCCTGGGTGACCCCACTCCCCACCCCAGAACAGTACCCGGTAACCCCATGTGTGTATATATATGTGAATGGTGTGTGTGTGTGAGAGAGTATATGTGTCTGTGATTGTGTCTGTGTGTGTGTTTGTCTGTGTGCATCTATGTGATTGTGTCTGTGTGAGTGTGTGTCTATCTGTATGAACATGTGTGTGTGAGAGAGTGTGTGTGTCTGTGTATCTAAGAACAAAGAACAAAAGATCAAAGAAAATTTACAGCCCAGGAACAGGCCAGTCGGCCCTCCAAGCCTGTGCTGATCCAAATGTATTGTTTATAGACAATTGACAACAGGTGCGGGAGTAGGCCATTCTGCCCTTCGAGCCAGCACCACCATTCATTATGGTCATGGCTGATTATCCTCAATCAGTATCCTGTTCCTGCCTTATCCCCATAACCCTTAATCCCACTATCTTTAAGAGCTCTATCCAACTCTTCCTTGAAAGTATCCAGAGACTGGGCCTTGTCTAAACTTGTCGGTCAATTCCTAAGAATCTGTATCCCTCAGCTACCCACATACTCATGCACCTGTCCCGACGCATCTTAAACAAATCTACCATGCCTGCCTCTACCACCTCTGCTGGCAATGCGTTCCAGACACCCACTACCCTCTGCGTGAAGTAATTGCCACGTGTATCCCCCTTAAACTTTCCACCTCTCACCTTGAAAGTGTGACCTCTCATAATTGAAAAGTGAGTGAGTGTGTCTGTGTGTGAGTGTGTGAGTGAGTGCGTGTATCAGTGTG
>NW_025121189.1:0-1054 GCF_004010195.1 Chiloscyllium plagiosum
GACACACGAACAAACCAGACAAGAACACAGAAAGATGATAAACAACAGATGATAATTAATTTTTGGAAAGTTTTGATTTTAGATCCACGGTGGTCTTTGGCAATGGGTATTTCATGTCCACAACCAGTCTGCACAGAAAACGACTGCAGCCCCACTGTGATGTGACTGAATCTCAGTTACCTTTAGAAAAGGCTGAGACTCACTCATGTCAAGGGGATTTAGGGATGCTGGCCTGACAAACCTTTTCCCAAATTCCTTGGAAGTACAAAGGCGGTTTTATGGCGAGGTTGTTCATGATCTGGTTAGATAATAATGAATGTTGTTTGAATTTATGAATAGGGAAATTGTATTACAAAGCAAAGGGTTCATAGTGGAACTGTAAAATCTAAAAGTCAAACTCAGTGCAAACATTGTTTGTAATCTTTGCCCTCACTCTCCAACAAAAAAGTAAAGACATTAGAAAGGGCACAGCCACAATTTCCTGTATAGAAAGGCATGAGGAAACTCAGGGTTGAGGTTTACTGAGGCGTAAAAACATTAGAAATGATACAAACCGGTTTTATGCGGATGATAGACAGAATGAGGGATTTTATTCACATGATTTTGAAAATGCTGTACCGGAAACATGCAAGTTTGGGAAGTAAACGAAAGATATTTTTCACGTAACACAAGGTTTGAAGTGACTAAATCAGCGGTATTCCCTCTTTTGAGTAAATCAATAAATAAAGTCTCAGATTCAAAACCATTGGGCAATGATCCAGAAAAACTTGGGTCAGAGTTTCTTCTGCTCAAGAGAACATGCAAGTTTGGGAAGTAAACGAAAAATATCTTTCACGTAACACAAGGTTTGAAGTGACTAAATCAACTGTATTCCCTCTTTTGAGTAAATCAATAAATAAAGTCTCAGATTCAAAACCATTGGGCAATGATCCAGAAAAACTTGGGTCAGAGTTTCTTCTGCTCAAGAGCTATTTAAATCCAGAACGAATTTCCAGAAAGAATGATAGAAGCTGAGTCCAGGGTGTTTCATAAGACACATGAACTAGAACACAAG
>NW_025121190.1:0-1054 GCF_004010195.1 Chiloscyllium plagiosum
CAGAGGAAACGGTGAAAACAAGTACAATTACAACATGGAAAAGACACTTGGGCAGGTACATGGAGAGGAGTAGATTGGAAGGGATATGGGCCGAACACAGACAAATGCAACACATTCCATTTCGGAAACCTCAGCCGAAAGGTCATGCCACACAGAAACAGACCCTATGTCTCCAGTTATTGGAGGAGGAGACTATCGAGACAAGGCATGTTGTAGAGACTGAAGCAAGTTACAGTGATAAGGATGGTCATCTGGACTGGAGGTTTCAAATATGTGAAATAATTGGTTAGAGGGGAGGAGATGACAGAGATAGGAACTGTTATAGGAGTTAGAATGATTGAAAACACTGGTCCTCAATACAAGCCATAGATACAGTGTTGGAGAGGGAATAGGGAACAGAAAGATCCCAGGCAGCATTACGACTCTCTCGTGGGAGGCCTGCTTTCCCCTCAGTTGTTCTGATGCTCCCTAAGAAAGCACAGGCCTGGACTGATAACTGGGAACTCCCGATGCTGTCTCAATACAACAAAACTTGCAGCAGGCGTGATGATTGTGCCTGGGGTGTGTCTGTACTATACTCCCCCTCCAGCACTTTCTCTATGTCATGTCTTGTTAGCTGATGTTTGGATCCCCCTTATTACTTTCTGCTCTGTGCACTGGAATGATCTTACCTGGCAGCAGGATTTATTGAAGACTCCTGACCTCCCTGACTTTGTCTTTCTGGCTGGCCAACCATCGTCCCAACCAGCAGTTGGCAAGTTCTATTGAGTCAGGAACTCCATGAGTACCTGTGGAAGACACAGAAATAGGCAGAATGGGAAATTAGACTAATGCTTTGTTGGTTACATTTATAGAATGGGACTGAGCCCCACAGAGATCTGGAAAATCCCAGTCTCCATTCCTGGAATGTGCTGCCTCATTTCTCTGGAGTGGAGAATTCTGTTGGCTCATGATCTGGAGTAGCTTCAAAAGCTGAGAGACGCTGACAGAGGCAGCAATTAGACCCACACAGTGAGGGATCCCACATGAAGAGTCACATCACCAGAGTGCTGGG
>NW_025121191.1:0-1054 GCF_004010195.1 Chiloscyllium plagiosum
CACCTCAACTCGGCCGCTGCTCCCACTCAAATTCCTTCTGTGGCAACCTCCATCACCCCGAACACTTCCCCACACCCCTATAACACCTTCCCATGTTAATGCAGAAGCTACAACATTTGCCCATTCACCTCTTCCCTCCTCACTGTCCAAGGCCCTAAACACATCTTCCAGGTGAAACAGCATTTCACTTGCTCTCTTTCAATCCAGTCTCCTGTCATTGCTGCTCACAATGCAGTCTCCTTTACATTAGTGAGCCAAACAGAAACTGTTCTGAGGAACATCTCCACTTTGTCTGTAGAAATGACCCTGGCCTTCTGATTGCTCCCCATTTCAATAGCCTACATTGCTCTCAAGATAATGAGAATTCTTTGAGGAGGTAATGGCGGGTTGGACCAGAGAGAGTTACCTATCTGAACTTCCACAATGCCTCGGATATGGTACCGCACAGGAGGCTGCAGAGTAAGATAAGGACACATGGTGTCAGAGGCCAGGTACTAGCATTGATAAAAAGTTGGTTCTCTGTCAGGATGCAGAGTGAGGATAAAACTGTCCCTCTCAGGATGGCAGCCGGTGACTAGCAGTGTTCCAGAAGAGTCAGTGCTGGGACCACAACATTTCACTTTAAAGGTTAATGATCTGAGTGGCAGGGCAGAAGGCATTCTGGCTACATTTGCAGTTGATGCAAATATAGGTGGGGTGCATGTAGTATTGAGGAGGCAGGGAGCCTGCAGAAAGATTTCGACAGTTTAGGAGAATGGAAAAAGGAGTAGCTGATGGAATCCAATTTGGGAGAGTGTGAGGTCATGCACTTTGGTATGAAGAATACAGGCATGGACTATTTACTAAATGGGAAAAGAATTCAGTAATCCAAGTAACAAAGGGACTTGGGATTCCAAGCGCAGGATTCGCCTTAGATACACTTGCAGGTTGAGTCAGTAGTTAAGAAGGCAGATACAATGTTGTCATTCATCTCGAGAGGAGTGGGATATAATGGTGGGGATTCTGTGGCTTTCTAAGGCTATGGTCAGACCACATTTCCAGTAATTTGTTCCTC
>NW_025121192.1:0-1054 GCF_004010195.1 Chiloscyllium plagiosum
TGCACAGTCAGTGATGGGAATACAGTCAGTGATAGGGTCACAGTCAGTGATGGGACCCAGTCAGTGATGGGCATACAGTCAGTGATGGGAATACAGTCAGTGATGGGGACACAGTCAGTGATGGTAATACAGTCAGTAATGCGGATGCAGTCAGTGATGGGAATACAGTCAGTGATGGGGACACAGTCAGTGATGGGGACACAGTCAGTGATGGAGTCACAATCAGTGATGGGAATACAGTCAGTGATGGGGACACAGCCCGTGATGGGGATACAGTCAGTGATGGGAATACAGTCAGTGATGGGGATACAGTCAGTGATGGGGATAAAGTCAGTGATGGGAATACAGTCAGTGATGGGACACAGTTAGTGATGGGGATACAGACAGTTATGGGGACACAGTCAATGATGCGGATACAGACAGGGATGGGGACACAGACAGTGATGAGAATACAGTCAGTGATGGGGACACACACAGTGATGGGGACACAATCAGTGATGGGAATACAGTCAGTGATGGGTACAGACAGAGTGATGGGGATAGAGTCAGTGATGGGAATACAGTCAGTGATGGGGATACATTCAGTGATGGGGATACAGTCAGTGATGGGAATACAGTCAGTGACGGGGCACAGTCAGTGATGAGAATACAGTCAGTGATGGGGATACAGTCAGTGATGGGAATACAGTCAGTGATGGGGACTCAGTTAGTGATGGGGACACATTCAGTGATGGGACACAATCAGCGATGGGAATACAGTCAGTGACGGGGGCACAGTCAGTGATGAGAATACAGTCAGTGATGGGGATACAGTCAGTGATGAGAATACAGTCAGTGATGGGGATACATTCAGTGATGGGGATACAGTCAGTGATGGGAATACAGTCAGTGACGGGGGCACAGTCAGTGATGAGAATACAGTCAGTGATGGGGATACAGTCAGTGATGAGAATACAGTCAATAATGAGAATACAGTCAGTGATGGTGATACAGTCAGTGATGGGGTCACAGTCAGTGATGAGGACACAGTGAGTGATGGGAATACCGTCAGTGA
>NW_025121193.1:0-1054 GCF_004010195.1 Chiloscyllium plagiosum
AGCATTGTAAGAGCGTCAGTGTGGAGGGAGTGCTGCATTGTCAGAGGGTCAGTGTGGAGGGAGTGCAATATTGTCATAGGATCAGTGTGGATGGAGTGCAGCATTGTCCGAGTGTCAGTGTGGAGGGAGTGCAGCATTGTCAGAGAGTCAGGTTGGAGGTATTGCTGTGCAATGAGAGAGTTAGTAATGATGAAGTCCGCACTCTCTGACGGTCAGTGCTAATGGATGGCCATGCTGCCAGAGTGTCGCACTGTGAGAGTGTTACTACTGAGGGAGCGCTGCACTGTGAAAGGGTTAGAACTGAGGGAGCACCCAACTTTGCGGGGATTAGTACTGAGGGATCACCACGCTGTGAGGGTGTCAGTACTGAGGGAGCGTCACGCTATGTGTCGGACAGTCAGTACTGAGTGATTGCTGCATTGCCAGAGGGTCAGTACTGAGAGAGTGATGCACACTCAAAGGGTCATTACTGAGGAAACGCTACACGGTCAGTGTGTCAGTTCTGAGGGAGTGTTGTTTCAGAGGGTCAGTTCTGAGGGAGATCTGCACTGCCAAAGGGTCAGTACTGAGGCATTGCTGGACTATCAGAAGTGAAGGAATGAGGCAGTGCCGCACTATCAGAGTGTCAGTACTGAAGGAGTTCTGCTCTGTCGGAGGGTCAGTACTGAGAAAATGCCACGTTATCGGAGGGTCAGAACCAAGGGAGTGCTACACTGGAAGAGCATCTGTATTGAGGGAGTGCCACATTGTCAGAGGGTCAGTACTGAGGGAATGCTGCACTGTAGAAATGTCAGTACAAAGAGAGTGCTGCAGAGTCCGAGGGTCAGTACTGAGGGAGTTCTGCTCTGTCGGAGGGTCAGTGCGGAGAAAATGCCACGTTATCGGAGGGTCAGTACTGAGGGAGTGCTGCACTGTCAGATGGTCAGTACTCCGGGAGTGCTGCACTATCAGAGAGTCAGTGTTGAGGGACTTCTGCACTGTGAGAGGGTCAGTACTGAGGCAGTGCTGTACTGTCAGAGGATCAGTACGGAGGGAGGACTGCACTGTCAGATGG
>NW_025121194.1:0-1054 GCF_004010195.1 Chiloscyllium plagiosum
AAGAGATGTTGAGTAGGTTAGGTTTGTTTTCATGAGGAAAATAGGAGATTGATGGGATACCTTACTGAGTTTTAAAAAGTCATGAAGGATATCGACAGGTGAATAGGGACAAACTTTTTCCCATGATGAAGGATTCAATAAGGAGAGGTCACGGTTTCAAGGTCAGAGGTGGAAAGTTTAAGGAGGATACAAGCAGCAAGTACTTCACAAAGAGGGTCATGGTCTTGTGGAACGCGTTGCCAGCAGAGGTGGTAGAGGCAGGCTCGGTAGATTCATTTTAGATCCATCTGGACAGATGCATGAGTAGGTGGGGAGCAAAGGGATACATATGCTTCGTATTTAGGGTACAGATAGTAAATTTGGAAATGGCTCAGGCTTGGTGGGCAAAAAGGCTTGTACGTGGGTTGTAAATTTTATTTGTTCTTTGTCTCTCTTTCCATATCTAAGATTTGCCTACCATTGTTTGTTAAACTTAAAGCAGCACATTCCATTCCCTTGCAGCAGCACCTGCATGCTCCCTTATATTTAAAAAAATCGCCTGGGGCACATTTTAAAAACATTACATCGTGCTCACGTTGCATATGCCACTTAATTCTGGGGATTTTGAAAGCATGGAGAAACTGCATGGGATATCGTTTGGTTCTCCCAGTAGTGTTGGCTCTTCATCGTGACTCATGTTAACAGAGAGTGGTTGCAGAAACTAAACTCAACGTCACACCACTTAAGCACTGTTAAACAGAATAAAAGAAAGCATTACCCGCAACGGAGAGTCTGATGAAGCTTTCTTGTGCTCTGCAACTTGTAGTGCTTTCTGGAGCAACTGTTATAGAAGTTGCGTTCCACTTTTTCATATTATATTTAACCTAATGATACCAGAATTGCCAACAGAGATCTTGAAACAGCAATAACGGAATGCGGCTAGTTACATTCTGGATAGATTGACAAGTATTCGATTATGAACAATGCCAATTAAGAGTCTTCTTTGAAATGGTGGATTTTAGGTAAACCCCAGTCAAGGATGAAACTAGCCCCTTTCAAAACATGCCATTCAAAT
>NW_025121195.1:0-1054 GCF_004010195.1 Chiloscyllium plagiosum
CACCAATGCTTTCCTGATGAAGAGTTTACGACCAAAACATCGACTCTCCTACCCCTCGGATGCTGCCTGACCTGCTGTACTTTTCTAGCACCACATTTTTTGATTCTGATTTCCATCAACTGCAGTCCTCACTTTCTCCATTACTGAGGGCTGTCCCATCTGCATACTGAGTGGGCAATTAACCATCAGAAACTCATTGTATGTGGAGCTGACTGCTCAGTTCTCGAAAGTTGCACTTGATGAATACATTTTGTTTTAATAAATTACAATTCCGCAGATATTCATTCAGTGCCAGAGTTAGAAATGTGGTTCATGGTTTCAGCAGCTGGATATCAAACAGGAAATGACTGAAGAACTCTGAGGTACAGGGTATTCCAGGTATTATATTGCAGCTTACATTAATGCTGAGAGTATTTTCAGACAGGCTGACAGATGTGATAAGGGAATGAGTTGACATATGGAGGTGTGACATTTTTACCATCACAGAGGCGCATTTGAGGGAGGTCAGGGCTAACAATTCAAAACTCGATTGTACTGGAACTATAGACAGGACAGGGCAGGGTGTTAAAGATGAAGTGGTGTTGCTTTATTAATTAACAAGTCAGTTACTGGTGAAAGGATGGACAATATCTTGGAAGGGTCTTCAAATGAGGCTTTGAGGGTCGAGATTTGAATCATAACGATGACACACACACTGCTTTTTTAAGCACACTTTAGCTTACAGTGTGTAAACAGGCCCTTCTGACCAACAAGTCCACACAGACCCTCCGAAGAGCAACATTAAGATTGACAAGTCGCCAGGCCCGGATCAGATTTGTCCTCGGCTGCTTTGTAAAATGAGAAACGTGATTGCTTCGTCACTTACGAAGATATTT
The DNA here is from genome assembly GCF_004010195.1 of Chiloscyllium plagiosum. NCBI lineage: Eukaryota > Metazoa > Chordata > Chondrichthyes > Orectolobiformes > Hemiscylliidae > Chiloscyllium > Chiloscyllium plagiosum. The sequence continues at coordinate 876 of NW_025121195.1, forward strand.
GCATCCTTGGTCTCCACTGGAGTCGTTCCTGAGGACTGGAGAGAGGCAAATGTAATTCCTCTCTTCAGGAAAGGAAATAGGGAAGTCCCGAACAATGACAGTCCAGTCAGTCTCACGTCTGTTGTCTGCAAGGTGTGAGAAAGGATTCGGAGGGATAGAATTTATGACCATCTGGAAAT
>NW_025121196.1:0-1054 GCF_004010195.1 Chiloscyllium plagiosum
TGTGTGTGTGTCTCTCCCTCGCTCTCTCAATGTGTGTGCGAGTCCCTCCCTTGCCATGTATTTGTGTGTCCCTCTCTCGCTGTGTGCTTGTGTTTGTGTGCTCGCGCATGCGCGTGTCCCCCCCTCGCTGTGTGTGCGTGTCCCCCTCTTGCTGTGAGTATGTGTGTCCCTCTTGCAGTGTATGTGAGTGTCCCTCCCTCGCTCTGTATGTGTGTGTGTGTGTGTGTGTGTCCCTCCCTTGCTTTTTATGTATAACCCCCTCACTGCGTGTGCGCATCTCCCCTCGCTGTGTGAGTGCATGTCCCTCCTTGCTGTGTGTGTCCCTCCTTCGCCGTGTCTGTGCGTGTCCCCTTTCGCTGTGGGTGCGTGCCCCCTCTCAATTTCTGTGCACATGCACTCCCCCTCGCCTCGCGTGTGCTTGTCCCTCCTTCCCTGTGTGTATGTGTCCCTCCTTCCCTGTGTGTGTGTGTGTGTGCCCCTCCCTCGCTGTATGTGTTTGTGTATGATCCTCCCTCGCTGTGTGTGTGCATGTCTTTCCCTTGCTGTGTGTGCGCGTGTCCCTCCCTCGCTGTGCGTGTGCGTGTTCCTTCCTCTGTGTGTCTCAGCAAGTGCCTCGCTCGCTGTGTGTGTGTGTCTCGCTTGGTCAGTGTGTGTGTGTCCCTTCCTCGTTGTGTGTGTGTGTGTATGTGTCACACCCTCACAGTATGTGTTTGTGTGTGTCCCCCTTCGCTGCGTGTCCCTCACTTGCTAGTTGCGTGTGTTTCTTGCTCTGCGTATGTGTGTCCCTCTTGCAGTGTATGTGTGTGTCCCACCCTCGCTTTGTGTGTGTGTCACTCCCTCGCTCTGTGTGTGTGTGCGTGCCTTGTGTGTGTGTGTCCCTCCATTGCATTTTGTGTATATCCCCCTCACTGTGTCTGTGCTTCTCCCCTCATTGTGTGAATGCATGTCCTCCCTCGTTGTGCCTGTGCATGTCCCCTCTCGCTGTGTGTACGTGTCCCCTCTCAATTCCTGTACACATGCCATCCCCCTCGCCGCGTGTGTGCTTGTCCCTCCT
>NW_025121197.1:0-1054 GCF_004010195.1 Chiloscyllium plagiosum
CTGTATGTTATAATGCATGTTGCTGAAATTGGTCTATCCCACAGGAAATAAGTGTGATGTTGTTAAAGTCACTCGAAGTCACATCAGTCAGATATGATGTCCGCACTTTGATCATGATAGTTTTTCTTGGGTAGTTTGATGTTGCCAGTGTTGTTCTTTCCCTTAGAATTCCTGAGTACCCATGTTTAATTGTGAATAATCCATCCTGCATTCTGAAGACTGAATAGCAATCAACGGCGCAGTATTGGAGTGTTGGAAACGGACAAAGTCACTTTTTCTGAACTGTCCTCATGCAGAGATGGTAGCGACTGCGTGCAGGCTCGAAATGGGCAATTGCTCACTTCTGTTTACTCATAGAATACTCTCTACTTGCTTGGACCAGTGCCGGTCTGACATCATTCTATGACCTGACAGTATCATGCCAATGTAGTGCACTCAACAAAAACCCAGCTGACAACTTTAAAAATCAATCGCACTATCAACAATATGCACTGCTGCATCTCCAAAACACGACTTCGATAATACCGTTCAAATCAATGACCAAGACCTGGATAATGCAATGGCACCAAAGGGAAAGCATGGGTATCTGTGACCAGAACGAAAGATTCACTTTGACAACTGATTTAAATGCATGGCGATTACAATAATGTGTCAGTATTTACTCAATAAGAGAAATGAGATAGCGACATTTAAATTACTGACAGCCGGAATCAGAGACTCGTCAGGCTGACCAGAGGCAAGAATTGAATGTCAAGCACGGTAATATATTTGCTCAGAGTTTGTCAATAATAAACCGCGGAATTATCAGATACAGCAATGGTTGCACAGTAATTCCAGGGTGGATACAAATTGGAAAGACTTACCAAGGAGACCAACAATAGCAAGAATGGGATAATAAACCAGTTGAATGTATTGAAGGGCTCTTTCAATGCGATGTATTAGACTCAATCGATCAAATTGTACAGACGAGTGACTCATCCCAAGGAAAACCCTCGCTATTGTTGGGCCGTTCCAGTCTATATTTCTCACTTTCCATGTCTTTGCATCACCGTAC
>NW_025121198.1:0-1054 GCF_004010195.1 Chiloscyllium plagiosum
ATTCTAGGAGGAGGCATGGGTGGCTGTGGCTGATGAGGGAAGTTAAGAAACATATAAAGTTAAAAAAAGTTTAACATAGCAAAGATAAGTGGGAAAACGGAGGACTGGGAAGCTTTTAAAGAACAGAGGATTACTACGAAGGAAATACGCAGAGAAAAAATGAGGTATGAAGGTAAACTGGCCAATGATATAAAGGAGGATAGTAAAAGCTTTTTTAGGTATGTGAAAAGCAAAAAAATGGTGAAGACTAAAATTGGGCCCTTGAAGACAGAAACAGGGGAAGTTATTACGGGGAACAAAGAAATAGCAGAAGAATTGAATTGGTGCTTCAGATCTGTGTTCACTGGGAAAGACACAAGCAATCTCCTTGAGGTAACAATGGCTGAAGGACCTGAACTTAAGGGAATTTATATTTGCCAGGAATTGGTGTTGGAGAGACTGTTAGGTCTGGAGGCTAAGTCCCTGGGGCCTGATGGTCTACATCCCAGGGTACTGAAGGAGGTGGCTCAGGAAATTGTAGATGCATTGGTGATTATTTTCCAGAGTTCGATAGATTTGGGATCAGTTCCTGAGGATTGGAGGGTGGCTAATATTATACCACTTTTTAAGAAAGGTGGGAGAGAGAAAGCAGGAAATTATAGACCAGTTAGTCTGACCTCAGTGGTGGGAAAGATGCTGGAGTCTATTATAAAAGATGAAATTACGACACATCCTTTACTAGTAACAGGATAGGCCAGAGTCAGCATGGATTTATGAAGGGGAAATTATGCTTGACTAATCTTCTGGATTTTTTTGAGGATGTAACTCTGAAGATGAACGAGGGAGATCCAGTAGATATGGTGTACCTGGACTTTCAGAAAGCCACATAAAAGTCCCACATAGGAGGTTAGTGAGCAAACTTGGGGATCATGGTATTGGGGGCAAAGTACTAACTTGGATTGAAAGTTGCTTGGCTGATAGGAAACAAAGTAGTGACAAATGGCTCCATTTCGGAATGGCAGGCAGTGACCAGTGGGGTACTGCAGGGATCAGTACTGGGATCGCAGCTTTTTAC
>NW_025121199.1:0-1054 GCF_004010195.1 Chiloscyllium plagiosum
ATTCCAGCATCTCAGCTATGGCTACTGATGATAGGAACATCTCATCAAGATTTCCAGCAATCGAGCTTCCCACAGAGTTCTTGTGTATATCTGATCAGGACGTATGAAGTGCATTGTGATTACACATCATTTGGTTCGTGTATGGCAGGAAAGAACTCAGAAGTGATAGATGTGGGCAACGTTACAGCGTTTAAAAGATATTTTATTAAGTAGGAGAATAATTGAAGGTTTGGAAAAATATGTTCCAAGCGCTGGAACGTGGGACTAATTTAGTTTGAGATTATCGTTAGAATTAAGTGTATGGGTTGATGTGTCTGTTTGCAAACCCCCTGTATAACTCTATGCTTCCATGTGTGTCTGTTTGCATCTGCATATTTCTATGCGATCTTTCGATATGTGTGTCTCTATATGTGTATCTATGTGTATCTATCACTCTGTATAAATATGTGTATGTATGTTTGCATCTCTATTTCTGCATCTGTGTGGAATTGGAACTGTTTTGTTTTGGGATGAATCATTGAATGGTGTTCAAAGCCTCCCTTCCTCCCCTCCCTCTCCCTCTGCCTCTCCCTCTTGTGCTGAAAGTGATACAATGCCATGCTCTTTTGGTGCTTTTTATGACTTTTCAATCCTTTCTTACGTCTAAGATTATTTGTAAGGATAAATCACTAAACATTGCATTTTACTGGATGTGTGTGTGTGTGCGTGTGTGTTTGCATGTGTGTATGTGTTTGTGTGCGTCAATGTGTGTGTGTGCATCTGTGTGTGTGTCTATGTGTTTGCATGCCTGTGTGTGCAGCTGTGTGTATGTATGTGCATCTGCGTGTGTATGCATGTCTTTGTGTATCTGTGTCTGTTAGTGTGTGTCCTTGTTCTGTGTGCGTGCATGCCTGTGTGTCTGTGTACATCTCTGTGTGTGTGCATGTGTGTGTGGAATGTGGGTGTCTGTGTATGGGCGGTTGTGGGTATCTATCTGTTTGTGTGTGTGTGAGTTTGTGTGTGTGCTTGCCTGCGTGTTGGATTGTATGGGTGTGTTTTCTGTGTGGTGTACGTC
>NW_025121200.1:0-1054 GCF_004010195.1 Chiloscyllium plagiosum
CAGACACTCACTGGTATATGCACACACACTCACCGGTATACACACACACACTCACTGGTATATACACACACACTCCCCGGTATATACACACACTCACCGGTATATACTCACACATGGGTGTATATATACACACACACTCACTGGTATATACACACACTCACCGGAATATACACACACATTCACCGTTATATATACACACACACTCACCGGTATATAGACACACACTCACCGGTATATACGCACACACTCGCCGGTATATACTCACGCAATCACCGGTAGAAAGTCACGCACTCACCGATATATACACACACATACACACACTCATGGTTGTATATATACTCACACACTCACTGGCATATACTCACGCACTCACTGATATATACACACACACTCACTGGTATGTACTCACGCACTCACTGGTATGTACACACACACTCACTGGTATATATACACACACTCACTGGTATAAACACACACACTCCCCGGTATATACACACACATTCCCTGGTATATACACACACTCAATCACTGGTATATACACACACACTCACTGGTATATACTCACACACTCACTGGTATACACTCACGCACTCACTGGTATGTACACACACACTCACTGGTATATAAACACACTCAATGGTATATACACACACACTCACTGGTATATACTCACACACTCACTGGTATATACTCACGCACTCACTGGTATGTACACACACACTCACCGGAATATACACACACACTCACTGGTATATACTCACGCACTCACTGGCATATACACACACACTCACTGCTTTATACTCACACACTCAATGGTACATACACACACACTCCCCGGTATATACACACACACTCACTGGTATATACACACACACTCCCCGGTATATAAACACACACTCACTGGTATGTACCCACACACTCACTGGTATATACTCACACACTCACTGGTATATACACACACACTCACTGGTATATACACACACACTCCCCGGTATATACACACACACTCACAGGTATATACACACACTCACCGGTATATTCACACACAGTCACT
>NW_025121201.1:0-1054 GCF_004010195.1 Chiloscyllium plagiosum
TTGATGCAATGAAACAAACTGCAGGTGTAGTAGCTCTTATCTCATTCGTTTAATATCTCAAGCAAAATACATTCTTGGATAGAAACAAACTGTATTCATTCAATCAATGAAACAAATGTTATTCATTGATTCAGTGAGTTGAGCTTCCCTCATTCGTTCAGTGCCTCAACCTTAACTCATCCATTGAAAGAATCAAACTGTATTCTGTCATTCGTTGAAAGAAAGTTAAATCATTCATTCAATAGATCAAGCGTTATATTTTGATGCAATGAAACAAACTGCACGTGCAGTAGAGCTTCTCTCATTCATTTCATGTCTCAACCTTAATACATTCATTGAAAGAAACAAACTGTATTCATTAATTCAATGAAACAAACGTTCGACATTGACTCAATTAAACAAACTGCACGCGATGATTCATTGAATAGGAGCTTCTCTCAATCATACAATGTCTCGAGCTTCATACATTCATTCAATGAAACAAACGTTGTACATTGATTCAATTAAACAAACTGCACGACTTAACTCAATTAGAAGATTTTCCCATTCATTCAATATCTCAAACTTTACTGATTCATTGAAAGAAGGGAAATGTATGCACTCATTCATTGATTCTAAATTCAATCGTTCATTCAATGAACCAAACGTTATTCATTGATCCAATGAAACAAACTGCTCGTGTTAATTCAATGAGCAGAGCTTCACTCTTTCATTCATTGTCTCGACTTTAATACATTCATTGAAAGAAACAAACTGTATTCATTCATTCAATGAAACAAACATTATTTATTAATACAATGCGTTGAGCTTCTGTCATTCATTCAATGCCTCAAGCTTAACTCATTCATTGAAGGAAAAAAGCTGTAAGCGTTCAGTCATTGAAAGAAACTTGAATCATTCTTTCAAAGAATCAGACGTTATTCATTGATTCCATGAAACAAACTGTACGAGATGGTTCAATGTTTAGAGCTTCTCTCATTCATTCATTCAATGTCTCGGGTTTAACGCATTCATTCTTCCAAACAAACTGTATTCATTCATTCAATGAAACAAA
>NW_025121202.1:0-1054 GCF_004010195.1 Chiloscyllium plagiosum
GGGAATTTGCCCCAGAGTGTCCAAAGATGTGCAGGTTAGGGTGGATTAGCCATGGGAAATTGTCTCATAGTGTCCAGGGATGTGCAGGTTAGGGTGGATTGGCCATGGGAATTTGCCCCAGAGTATCCAAAGATGTGCAGGTTAGAGTGGATTAACCATGGGAAATTGTCCCATAGTGCCCAGGGATGTGCAGGTTAGGGTGTATTGGCCATGGGAAATTGTCCCACAGTGCCCAGGGATGTGCAGGTTAGGGTGGATTGGCCATGGGAATTTGCCCCAGAGTGTCCAAAGATGTGCAAGCTAGATGGGTTAGCGGTGGGAAGTGTGGCGTCACAGGGATAGGGTCAGGGGAGAGTGTGCTTTTCTGAGGCTCAATGTGGACTCAATGGGCCGAATGTCCTGCTTCCACTTTGTAGGGAATGATTCAACACAGCTGATTATTAGGACTGGAACATTCTGAGTGGGCAGTAATCAATCAAAATTGAAATGATGTATTATTGAATACCTGTAATGAGTTGAAATAGCAGTAGGTATATAGGAAAATGCTTCCATGTTTCAGGTTAAAAGTATTTACCTGCTGACTTGTGTCGTTTCTGGATGAATAGAGCAATGGTCAATGCTACCAGAGCGATCACCAGCACTCCCACTATCACCCATGGAATGATGAGCTTGCTATCGGTATGACCTGTGAAAACACAAAGAGAAGGGAATGGGGAGTGAACAAGGCAATTGGATACCAACCAGCAAGAATCTCCTTTATACGGTTCCTCCATGGCCAATCCACCCTAACCTGCACATCCCTGCACACTGTGGGACAATTTCCCATGGCCAATCCACCCTAACCTGCAAATCCCTGGGCACTATGGGACAATTTCCCATCGCCAATCCACCCTAACCTGCACATCCCTGGACACTATGGGACAATTTCCCATGGCCAATCCACCCTAACCTGCACATCACTGCACACTATGGGACAATATCCCATGGCCAATCCACCCTAACCTGCACATCCCTGGGCACAATGGTACAATTTCCCATGGCCAATCCACCCTAA
>NW_025121203.1:0-1054 GCF_004010195.1 Chiloscyllium plagiosum
CAGGTGTTAGCAATGCTTGTAATTTATTTTCAAGAACAAATTGTCTTGCGAGCAGGGAGATGCACCTATTCATTATCTTTTTCTTTCCACTCTTATAATGTCAGCATCTTTCACATAGAAGGAAAACGTCATAACCGAACATGACTGTACGTTGCACAATGAACAGAAGAGAGTTCTGCTGTTCACATTTGTCATTCGACTTATGTAAACAGCATTGATAAAGTGCTGCAGAGAACGAATAATTGTGTATTGGGTCCCAGTCAAGTGGACTGCATTGTCCTGTGTGATGCGCAGTCATGTCAAACTTATTGGAGGCACTCCCCTACAATTGAGATTTGTATTCAATCACACGTCTGATTCATGTCCTCCAGATGTTCTGCAGATTTGAGCGAATCAGGAATGAGTTATTTGCTTCACTGTGTTTAGTCTCTGTTCAGCTTTTGAAGTTATAATAACTACATGTTGTTTTACTCCTTGGTATTTCTATTTCCACATTTCTGACTGGTAAACGAGAGACCTGGGAAACCTATTCCTATCACAGAGTGTGATCACCACATAGTAAAGATATGAAATGAGCCTTTTCAGGTGCAAGCCCAAAGGGCTATTTCTCGCCATGCACTTTTTTCTCACTACCTATATGTTCGTCTCTTTCTGTCTGGCTTCCCACTATCTCTTTCTGCCTTTCGCTTTGTCCTCTACTATTTGTCGTTCTTTGTCACTTTTTCCTTTGCGGTTATTACCTCATTTTCCTGCATCTCTCTGTTCTATTCAATGACTGGGACAGATTGTGATCGACCTGGTGCTGAACGTTTACTGCAATACACGCGAAGGTGAAGGGGTGAGTGTTGGAGTAGACAAACCACATTTCCACTTGGGGGGTGGGTGCAGGTAAAACCTGTGACTGGGACCTAGCTGTGCATTAAAGATGTCAATCAAAACGCAAGCTGAAAAATGTGTTGCTGGAAAAGCGCAGCAGGTCAGGCAGCATCCAAAGAGCAGGCGAATCGACGTTCCGGGCATCAGCCCTTCTTCAGGAATGAGGAAGGTGTGCCAA
>NW_025121204.1:0-1054 GCF_004010195.1 Chiloscyllium plagiosum
TGGAATTCATTGAAATGCAACAGTCTGCAATAGCAGCACCACTAAATGTAGGGGACAGAACTGTCTCTGTTCGGAAAACAGCCATCCTGACTGAAATTGGCTATAATAAGGGAGACCGCGTAGATGGGTTAAACAAGTATCGGCAAAAGGGGGAACTTGACTATCTTTGCGAGTCATTATGGGTGCACTTCATAGGAATCTACAGAGACTTAGACTGGGGTCAGTTATCTGAAACTGACTCAGCTAAGTGGTCTAGGACTCTAGTTTTCCAAGCCGCCGAGGAGAGCAGGAAGGCCTGTGTGAATTTCAATCCTGCAGAGCCAAGCCACATTGAGGCATGGATTCTGAGGAGAATGTCCCGGGTGTGACAGAAAGAAGCCCAACAATTGAAGGAAGGCAAGGTATAGAGAGGAGGGAAAATGCTTCCTTTCTGAACCTCCAACCAGGGCCCAGTGTGGAGGAATGAAGGAAAAAGGGGGAGCTCTTACCAAAGAAACTCAGCTCCACCGTACACAGCCATCCACAGGGAGAGATTGAGGGACACAGCAAGGAAACACTGGTAGCCAGCATGGTGCTAACATTGTGGGCACACAGGACACTATGCACAGGAATGAGGAGCCCATGTGTGGCCACACTCACAGCCACAGGAACCACCGACCGCAGCGGCACCCAAAGGTGATAGAGGGGATCGCCAACTAGCATTAGAAGGCTGATTTTGGCAGGGAGGAGAAAGTGAGGACTGCAGATGCTGGAGATCAAAATCGAGAGTGTGGTGCTGGAATAACGCAGTAGGTCAGGCAGCATCCGAGGAACAGGAGAATCAATGTATCTGGCATAAGCTGTTCACCCACAGTGGTTAGGGCGGCACAGTGGCTCAGTGGTTAGCACTGCTGCCTCACAGAACCAGGGATCTGAGTTCAATTCCCGCCTCTGGCAACCGTCGAGGAATGTTTGCACATTCTCCCCGTGTCTGCATGAGTTTCCTCCAGGTGCTCTGACTTCCTCCCACATTTCAAAAGATATACAGGTCAGGTGAATTGGTATTGCTAAATTG
>NW_025121205.1:0-1054 GCF_004010195.1 Chiloscyllium plagiosum
TAGTCTGGATGTGGGATGTAAGTTGAATCAGGAACTGAAATTGACCTGTCGCAAAGATGTTACTGCAGTTGTTATGGGGGATTTCAACATGCAGGTAGACTGGGAGAACCAGGATGGTATTGGACCTCAAGAAAGAGATTTTGTGGAGTGCCTCCGAGATGGATTCTTAGAGCAGCTGGTGCTGGAGCCGACCAGGGAGAAGGCAATTCTGGATCTGGTATTGTCCAACGAACCAGAATTGGTCAGGGACCTCGAAGTGAAGGAGCCATTCTGAGGTAGTGACCATATTGCAATAAGCTTCAATCTGCAATTTGAGAGGGACAGGGTACAATTGGAAGTGACAATATTTCTATTGAATAAAGGGAACTATGGAGCTATGAGAGAGGAGCTGGCCAAAGTTCAATGGTGCAATACCTTAGCTGGGATGACAGTGGAGGAACAATGGCAGATATGTCTGTGTATAATGCAGAAGATGCAGGATCAGTTCATTCCAAGAAGGAAGAAAGATCCTAGGAGGACGCATGGGTGGCCGTGGCTGACGAGGAAAGTTAAGAAACATATAAAGTCAAAAGAGAAAAAGTATAGCATAGCAAAGATAAGTGGGAAAACGGAGGACTAGGAAGCTGTTAAAGAACAACAGAGGATTACTAAGAAGGAAATACGCAAAGAAAAAAATGAGGTACGAAGGTAAACTGGCCAAAAATATAAAGGAGGATAGTAAAAGCTTTTTTAGGTATGTGCAAGGCAAAAAACTGGTGAAGATTAAAATTGGGCCTTTGAGAAACAGGGGAATATATTACGGGGAACAAAGAAATGGCTGAAGAAATGAATTGGTACTTCAGATCTGTGTTCACTGGGGAAGACACAAGCAATCTCCCTGAGGTAACAGTGGCTGAAGGACCTGAACTTAAGGGAATTTATATTTGCCAGGAATTGGTGTTGGAGAGACTGTTAAGTCTGAAGGTTGATAAGTGCCCGGGGCCTGATGGTCTGCATCCCAGGGTACTGAAGGAGGTGGCTCGAGAAATCTTGAATGCGTTGGTGATTATTTTCC
>NW_025121206.1:0-1054 GCF_004010195.1 Chiloscyllium plagiosum
GCATTGGGGAGACAGGACACCAACTTGCGAACCATTTCAGGGAACACTTGTGGGATACCCACATAAAAGAATCCTACCCCCCGTGGCTGAAAACTGTAACTCCCCTCTCCAATCCGGATATGAAATGCACATCCTGGGCCTCCTTCGCCATACACTGGCCATCCATATCTGTGAGGTAGAACGCCTCATCTTCCATCTTGGGACCCTCCAACCTTATGGAATTCATGTGTAGTTCAGTTTCCCCATTCCCCTCCCCCAACCATATGACCGTCCTATCCTTCCAAGTCGTCAGCACCATCTTCGTTCTTCTGTCTGCTCCACCCTTCTCTCCGACCTATCACTTTCACACCCCCAACCTTCATCCAAGCTTCTTTCCCCCAAGCTCCACCCTCTCCACTTATGTCTTAGCAGCCTTGGCTGACCAGCTTCATTCCTGATGATTGACTTTTACCCGGAAGTGTACTTCTTCTCCTCGGATGCTGCCTGACAGGCTGTGCTCTATGAGCAGCACACTCTTCGACTGATCTCCAGCGTCTGCAGTCCTCATTTGCAACTGATTATTGATTCAACTTCTGAGGGGTAAGTCTTCCAGCTACCCTATCTGTATCCCACATAATTTTGTACAACTCAATCCCGCTCAACCTCTCTACTCTAAATAAGACAATCTCAGCTTCTCTCGTCTGGCCCATGGTAGATTCGTCCTCCGGGCAAGGACGATCCCTCCCTGCTAGCCTAACTGTCCTCATTTTGTAACCCCCATTTTTCTAGCCTTTACTTTGCAACTGCCTGGATTTCACGACTCCCCTTCCTCAGATTTTTGCTTCCCCCGCAGATTTACGTTCGATGATTCCTGGCCCCCTTCCCATTACGTTGTCCCTCTGACCCAATATTTTTCCCCTGAATATTGAAACCCGTCCAATTTCCCCTTACCCTGTGCAGCTTTGCACCCGCGCCCCCAATCTGCCCCATATCGCTCCTTTACTATTACCCATCTCCCCAGCTCACACCCCTTTATGGTGGTCGATTTAGTTAGCACATGTAGGGATTCATTACC
>NW_025121207.1:0-1054 GCF_004010195.1 Chiloscyllium plagiosum
AGTGGGAGATGATTCATTTTGGAAGGTCGAATTCGAATACAGAACACAGGGTTAAAGGCAGGACTATAACATTGTGGAGGAACAGGGGGATTATTTGGTCCATGGCATAGCTCCCACAAAGTTGCTACCCAGGTTTATAAGGTTGTTAAGGAGGTGTTTGATGTGTTCATTAGCCAATGGATTGAATTTAAAAACTGCGAGGTTATGCTGCAACTCTATGGAGCCCTCGTGAGACCACACTTAGAATATTGTGATCAGTTCTGGTTGGCTCGTTATAGGAAAGATATGGAAGCTTTGGTGAGGGTGCTGAGGAGATTTATCAAGATGTTGCCTTCACTGGAAGGCATGTCTTGCAAAGAAGATTTGAGGGAGCTAAGGTATTTTCCTCATTGGAACGAAGAAGAATGGAAAGTTACTTGACACGGATGTTCAAGATGCTGAGAGGCATAGATAGAGTGGATAGACAGAGACTTTCTCCCAGGGAGGAAATGGCTTTCGAGGGATAGGATTTTAAGGTAATTGGAGGAAGGTTTAGGGGAGATGTCAGAGGTAGGTTCTTTGCATAGAGAGTGTTGGTGTGTGCAATGAACAGCCAGCAGTTGCAGTAAAGACAGCTATATTCGGCATATTTAATTGGATAGGCACATGAATGATAGTACAATGAAAAGTATATAGGTTAGTCTGATCTTAGAGTAGGATAAAAGGTCGACAGAACGTCAAAGGCCGAAGGGCCTGTACAGTGCTGCACTGTTCTATGTTTCGAGTTTCACCCAGCCTGTGGATTCTCATCAATTGTTGAATGTGTGAGGGAGTGATGCGTGTGAGATCAGGAAGCTTTGGAGGGGTGTAAGGCCAAAACCTCCAGTTATGTTGTGCATTGTTACAGTCACCTGAAAGCCAGTATAATATGTGTGGTTACTTAAACCAGACAGAATCCGCCAAGTTCAGTTATTAATGTGATTTTTGGAATGCTGTTTGCTGCTGGTTACTTCACATTCATTCTACTGTGTGAGCGATGTATTAATCTCTGACCATTCACAGAGATGTACAATTT
>NW_025121208.1:0-1054 GCF_004010195.1 Chiloscyllium plagiosum
AAGACTCCTTCAGGGAACACAGTGACTGGGTACTGAAACACTCCTTCAGAGAGCACAGTGACTGGGTACAGAAACACTCATTCTGAGAGCACAGTGACTTTGTACAGAAACACTCATTCAGGGAGCACAGTGACTGGATTCAGAAACACACCTTCAGAGAGCACAGTGACTGGGTACAGAAACACTCCTTCAGGGAGCACAGTGACTGGGGTCAGAAACAAACCTTCAGAGAGCACAGTGACTGGGAACAGAAACACTCCTTCAGAGAGCACAGTGACTGGATTCAGAAACACACCTTCAGAGAGCACAGTGACTGGGTACAGAAACACTCCTTCAGGGAGCACAGTGACTGGGAACAGAAACACTCCTTCAGAGAGCACAGTGACTGGATTCAGAAACACACCTTCAGAGAGCACAGTGACTGGGTACAGAAACACTCCTTCAGAGATCACAGAGACTGGGTACAAAAAAAACAACTTCAGAGAGCACAGTGACTGGGTATAGCAACGCTCATTCAGAGAGCACAGTGACTGGGTACAGAAACATTCCTTCAGAGAGCACAGTGACTGGGAACAGAAACACTCCTTCAGAGAGCACAGTGACTGGATTCAGAAACATACCTTCAGAGAGCACAGTGACTGGGTACAGAAACACTCCTTCAGGGAGCACAGTGACTGGGTACAGAAACATTCCTTCAGGGAGCACAGTGACTGGGTTCAGAAACAAACCTTCAGAGAGCACAGTGACTGGGTACAGAAACAATCCCACAGGGAGCACAATGATTGGGTCTTCAGTGAGCACAGTGAGTGGTTACAAAAACACGCCTTCAGGGAGGACAGTGACTGGGTACAGAAATACTTCTTCAGGGACCACAATGACTGGGTAATTGAACACATCCTTCAGAGCGCAGTGACTGGGTACAGAAACACACATTAAGAGAGCACATTGACTGGGTACAGAAACACTCCATCAGAGGACACAGTGACTGGGGACAGAAACACTCCTTCAGGGAGCACAGTTGCTGGGAACAGAAACACTCCTTCAGAGAGCACAG
>NW_025121209.1:0-1054 GCF_004010195.1 Chiloscyllium plagiosum
AAATATCTGTGCCCCATTCGGCTTTGGAAAGTTTTTGCCTAAAACCGTCAAAATTGGCCTTCCTCCAATTTAGGCCTCCAGCTTTCAGATCCTGTCTAACCTTTTCCATCACTATTTAAAACTAATGGAACTAAGGTGGATGGCCCGAAAGTGCTCCCCCAATGACACCTCAGTCACTGGTTCTGCCTTATTTCTCAAGAATAGGTCAGGTTTTGCACATTCTCTAGTAGGAACAGCCACATAATGAATCCGGAACTTCTTTTGTACATACTTGACAAATTCCTCTCCATCAGAACCCTTAACACTATGTCAGTCCCAGTCTATGTTTGTAAAGTTACAATTCCCTACCATAACCACGCTATTATTCTGATAGATAAGTGAAACTTGCTTACAAATTTGCTTGTAAGGACTATTAGTAGGTCTATATGGCAATCCCAATTATGTGATCGTCCCTTTCGTATTGCTCACTTCCACCTACATAATGTCCCTGGATGTACTCCCAGGAGTATCCTATGAACAGCAAGTAATACTATCCCTTATAAACATTGCTGCGCTCCCCCGCGCCCTTGTCCTGACCCCTTTCCCATCCTTCCTGTAGCATTTGTATCCTGAAACTTTAAGCTGCCAGTCCAAAACATACCCGAGCCACGTCTCTGTAATGGATATGCTATCCGAGCGCTACGTTCCTCATCATGTGCTGATTTCATCTGCCTTCCCTTTTAGGCCCCTTGCATTGAAGAAATTGCAGTTTAATTTATCATTCCAGCTTGGTCTCTGCTTGATTCCTTCCTGCCCTAACTGTTTGACTTGCTTCCTTTCCCAACTTTACCAGTCTTAGATTGACCAGTTTGCTCACTATCTCCCAGGGTCCCCCCACGCAGCCCCCCTCTCACCACCACATGCAGGACCTTAAACGAGTGTGAGGCCAATTGAGGTGTTCAGCAACAAATCTTTCAGCCACGTCCTGAAGCAGATTCACTATCACAGCCACATCATCATCCTCAGTGCCAGTCTACTGATACCACAAGGACTCCTGAGTCTGCAGAGTGGCTGG
>NW_025121210.1:0-1054 GCF_004010195.1 Chiloscyllium plagiosum
AAGACTCATTCTCAGGCACTATCTCAATTTAATACGATCAGAACGAGAGAGATCTACATGATCGGAATATGAGGACTGATCTATTGAAGGTCTGTCAGACAGTCAGATCCTGGGGAATGTGTTACAGGCTGACGGTCAATACTGACACACTGACTGATTATAAGAGCGTCAGATTTATGGAGTGGCATCCATTTAAGTAATACACCCTGAGCTAGTGCTACACTGTCAGAGTGTCAGTTCTGCAGGAGGACCTCATTATCATATGTGGCAGTGCCTCATTGCCAGACCGTCCGTTCTAAGGTAGTGTTGTATTGTAAGGTGTCAGAGTTGAGTGACTGCCACACGTGTGGAGAGTGCCTCATTACCAGAGGCTTAGAACCTCGGGATTGCATTACCAACGAAGAGTCTATACGGAGCGGGTGTGTCACTCTAATGGTTTCAGAATTGAGGGACAACAACACCATTTGAGGGTCAGTGGTAGATAGTCAATACTGAAGCAGGCCCTCACTGTTCTTGGTCAGAGGGTCAGTTCTGAGGCATTGTCCCGCTGTGAAAGGGTCAATACTGAGGCATTGCTTCATTGCAAAAGTTTTAGAATAGAGAGAGTGCGACACAGTTAACGGTTGTCCAACAAAGGGTCAGATCTGAGGGAGTGCTTCGATGTCCGTTGATCAGAACGGTTGTAGTCTATTGCTGTCAGTGGGTAATCTGAGGCCTTGACCTAGCGATGGTGCGTCAGCCCTGAATGATTGTTTCATTGTCAGTAGGTCAATACTGAGCTATTGCCTCAATGGGGCTGGTCACTAGGGTCAGAATTACGTCAGTACTCAATGACTGTAGCACTGTCAAACGATCAGTGTTGAAGGAGGGTATTGTGAAAAACTAACATATACTGATGCCCCGCACTAATGTTAATAGACGATAGACAATATACAATAGACAATAGGTGCAGGAGTAGGCCATTCAGCCCTTCGAGCCTGCACCGCCATTCAATACAATCATGGCTGATCATTCCTAATCCGTATCCTGATCCTGCCTTATCTCCATAACCCTT
>NW_025121211.1:0-1054 GCF_004010195.1 Chiloscyllium plagiosum
GGCACTGTCAGAGGGTCAGTACTGAGGGAGTGCGGCACTGTCAGAGGGTCAGTACTGAGTGAGTGCTGCACTATCAGAGGTTAGTACTGAGGGAGTGCTGCACTGTCGGAGGGTCAGTACTGAGGGAGTGCCGCACTGTCAGATGGTCAGTACTGAGGGAGTGCGGCACTGTCAGAGGGTCGGTACTGAGGGAGTGCCACACTGTCAGAGGGTCAGTACTGAGGGAGTGCCGCACTGTCGGAGAGTCAGTACAGAGGGATTGCCGCACTGTCAGAGGTGCAGTACTGAGGGATTGCCGCACTATCAGAGGTTCAGTACTGAGGGAGTGCCACACTGTCAGAGGGTCAGTACTGAGGGAGTGCCGCACTGTCGGAGGGTCAGTACTGAGGGATTGCTGCACCGTCAGAGGGTCAGAACTGAGGGATTGCCGCACTGTCAGAGGGTCAGTACTGAGGGATTGCCGCACTGTCAGAGGATCAGCACTGAGGGAGTGCTGCTCTGTCAGAGGGTCAGTACTGAAGGATTGCCGCAATGTTGGAGGGTCAGTACTGAGGGATTGCCGCACTGTCCGAGGGTCAGTACTGAGGGAGTGCCGCACTGTCAGATGGTCAGTACTGAGGGAGTTGGCACTGTCAGAGGGTCAGTACTGAGGGAATTCAGCACTGTCAGAGGGTCAGTACTGAGGAAGTGCTGAACTCTCGGAGGGTCAGTACTGAGGGAGTGCCGCACTGTCGGTAGGTCAGTACTGAGGGAGAACTGCAGTGTTGGAGGGTCAGTACTGAGGGAGTGCTGCACTGTCAGAGGGTCAGTACTGAGGGAGTGCTGCACTGTCAGAGGGTCAGTACTGAAGGAGAACTGCACTGTCGGAGGGTCAGTCCTGAGGGAGTGCTGCACTGTCAGAGGGTCAGTACTGAGGGATTGCCGCACTGTCAGAGGGTCAGTAATGAGGGAGAACGGGACTGTCGGAGGGTCAGTACTGAGGGAGTGCTGCACTATCGGAGGGTCAGTACTGAGGGAGTAATGCACTGTCAGAGGGTCAGTACTGAGGGAGTAC
>NW_025121212.1:0-1054 GCF_004010195.1 Chiloscyllium plagiosum
GACGTTTACATCGTTGTGTATTGCCCTGAAGGGTTAGCTGCTGTCAGAAGTAATGATTGAGTGATTGGGAATTGTCCCACATATAATCCCTCTGAAGGTGGGACTGATACTAACTGTATTCCTTGTTGTTCAGGTTCAGCTACAATGGATCAATTTAGTCACCCCTGAAGCATTGCATTCTGACTTGTGGTAATCAAACTTCAAGCATTGTTTGCAGCACATTGCCCTTTACGCATTTTTCATTGTTATTTCTTTGTCTGTTCATACCGACTGAAGGAGAGGAGAAGTTAGGAAAAGGCAAGAGCATCATCACATCTTATACATCGCACATAGACAGTATTACAGAATCATTGCTTCCCGCCAAGTCGCAGCTTCGATCAGGAGCATTCCCTGTATATCCTTGCCCCGCTGGAAGGACACAAACTCCAGAGATGATGGCGCAGTTGTGTCCACGGCCCAAAGTAACTGGCATCGGATATCCTCAAATTTGGCGTCTAACTCTGCGTGATCTCACTAAGTACATCCAGATTTGGGAATGGAGTCCCTTTGCTGACTTTCCAACAAGTACCCTCCCTCGGCCAGCCAATCCGACTGCCTGTTAATAGAATTCCATATATAGAATGCTTTGAGGGGAGTGAACGGCACAGATCGGAATCTGCTTTGGTCAACATAAACGGCTGACCGCATCGAACAGTGGGGATCAGATATAGAACTGATCGGAGTAGGGTTCCAACAGTACTCTACCCTGAGCATTGTGGCAGCCTAGTCTGTTATTTTGAGTAACAACACTGAATCCACATTGCATGTTCCCCTCATATAGACATGTCGAGAGGGTGATTATTTTATCATTTTTACTAAAACACTTGTCCATCATTGTGATGTACAAATATCTGGTCATAATGCCTCTGTTATAGCCTTAAATGCAAGTCACCAACATGTTACCAATGCTCTGAAAGATGTTAGTGCTCCAAAAGGTGCTGATGAAGGATCGCTCCGTTCATCACTTCATCTGAAACGCCTACTAGCTCTCCTCTCACTCTCACTCAAGCATTCT
>NW_025121213.1:0-1054 GCF_004010195.1 Chiloscyllium plagiosum
TGAACGATTGGTTCAAATCATGTCTACGCAGACATAAGTCCCGTTGTCCATGTTTTGAATGTGATGTTATTCTTCCTGATATACCCACTGGGTGTGGATTTCGCTGGTCAGGGCAGCATTTGTTGTTCATCCTGATTCGCTGCTGCCTCGCTGCACGAGCGACATGGATTTGAGTCCAGTCTTGTGTGACAGTTTGCAATTTGCACATTCTCTCTTTGCTTGTGTGAGTTTCCTCTCACAGTCTGAAGGTGTGCGGGTTACTGGGATCTTCCATGGGAAATGAAGGGGAACAGAATAGGTATGAAGTGTGAGTCTGATAGGATGTGCATCGGAGGGATGATGTCGACTGGAATGGGCCGAATGTCCAGGCTACCTACAGTGTCAGCATTTTCGGAATACGGGTGAGCTATGTTGTTCTGCACCTGGAGTCACAAGTAGGTAGGATTGGGTAAAGATGGTAGCATCCTCTGCATAAGGGTCATGCATGAATGGGATTGCAGGAAATTAAAGTCATGTTCTCTGTTCCTGAGGGCAGATTTTCATTCCAGGTTTTATTCGTCGAACTTTAACATTACCAGTTCCGTGTGTGAGTCCCCAAGGATGACTAGTTCATTATATAACCACAACACCACCTTCTCCAGGTTGCAGTAGTTATTGGGAACAAGAAGCTGATCCTGAGCTGATGCAAGCATAAGCAGTTGCTACTGCTAATGTCAAGAACACTGATCCAAATAGGAAAATGAAATTTCGAACATTGTCACCCCAAAGTTAAAGGTTCAACACGCTTTAGATACCACAGTTGGCTGCATCTACAACATGTACTGCTTATGGCTAGAATATTATAAATGGGGGCAAGTATTCCCTTCCGCCCCGTTTTTGACAAGGAGCAGTCCCAACCTCGGAAATACACGCGCCGCTCTCCCGTCATCCCATCTCAACCTCCAATTTGATCTTCGTGGCTGCTTCAGACAGTTTCCCTGATTCCGGGTCTGGAACTGGAATTAAGTGCGATTGCGTGCAGCAGTAGTTGTTGCCTTATGTGGGCAAAGTGATG
>NW_025121214.1:0-1054 GCF_004010195.1 Chiloscyllium plagiosum
ATGAAGTGTGACAGGGTGAGGGTCCAATTCATTGCTGCAATCATGAATACTTGCAGCACAACTTGGTGAAGTGTGACAGGGTGAGGGACCCATTCAGTGCTGCATTAAAAAATACTTTCAGCACAGCTTGGTGAAGTTTGACAGGGTGTAGGTCCCATACATTACTGCAGTAATAAATACTTACACCACAGCTTGGTGATGTTTGACAGAGTGAGGGTCCCATTCATTACTGTAACAGTAAATACTTACACCAGAAGTTGGTTAGGTTTGACAGGGTGAGAGTCCCATTCATTACTGCAGTAATAAATTCTTTCAGCACAACGTGGTGAAGTTTGACAGGGTGAGGGTCCCATTCATTACTGCAGTAATAAATACTTATAGAACAACTTGGTGAAAAGTTTGACAGGCTGAAAGTCCCATCCATTGCTGCAGTAATAAACTCTTACCGCACAACTTGGTGATGTTTGACTGGGTGGGGGTCCCATTCATTACTGCAGTAATAAATACTTACAGCACAACTTGGTGAAGTTTGACAGGGTGAGGTCCGATTCATTACTGCACTAATAAATACTTACACCACAACTTGGTGAAGTTTGACAGGGTGATGGCCCTATTCATTACTACAGTAATAAATACTTACACCACAACTTGGTGAAATTTGACAGGCTGGGTTTCCCATTCATTACTGCAATAATATATACTTACACCACAACTTGGTGATGTTTGACAGGGTGATTGTCCCATTCATTATTGCAGTAATAACTACTTTCAGCAAAACTTGGTGATGTTTGACAGGGCGAGGGTCCCATTCATTACTGCAGTAATAAATACTTACAGCACAACTTGGTGAAGTGTGACAAGGTGATTGTCCCATTCATTACTGCAGTAATAAATACTTACAGCACAACTTGGTGATGTTTGACAGGGTGTAGGTCCCATTCATTACTGCAGCAAAAAATACTTACATCACAACTTGTGATGTTTGACGGGGTGAGGGACCCATTGATCACTGCAGTAATAAATACTTACACCACTACTTGGTGAAAAGTTTGAC
>NW_025121215.1:0-1054 GCF_004010195.1 Chiloscyllium plagiosum
CCTGGCACTGCAACACCTGGCCCGGGGGCACCCGAGCCCGAGCCCTGCCCAACCCAGCCACACCCTGGCACTAACCTGGGGGGAACCACCGCTGCTCCACCTCCTGCAGCGACCGTGTCCCCGGGCCCCGGAGAGGGAACCGGACCCCTGCCCCGCCCGCCCTCCCTCACCTGATAAACCGGGGGCGGGGCAGGAAGTGACACGGCTGACCCTCCCCACCCTGGCCACGCCCCCTGTCTTCCCCCAGCCATTCGTATTCGTGGAAAGGCTGGGGGAAGGGACCCCGGGCCCCATGACCACCGAGACGGGAGGGGAAGGCCCATAAATCCCCCCCGCTCTCTCTGGGGAAGAGGCACTGGCCCTTGGAGGGGAGGGACCCTCCTGCAGCGCGCTGGCGGTGCTGCCCCTCTCTGGGGGATGAACCAACGGTGCCCCTCGACTGTCCCGCACCGCGGCCCGACTTACCCAAACAGGGGCTACAGCAGGGCCTCTTGCTGCTTCGACTCCTCCGGCCCCTGGGGAGGACCTCAATAACCACGAGGGCCGTGGTGCGGGCAACGACGGAGGATCCTCCGCTGGGTCGTCGAGCGGTGGAGGGGAGGAGGGTGTTATCCTCGCTCCTCGCTCCTCCCTCCCAGACTGTTTTTCCGGGGGCCTTGGCCCTGGGGGATGACCTTTTCCCCAAGGAGCCAGGAGTCCCGGCGTCGGGAGAGGAGCGTGGCCCCGAGCCTCTGCCGCCCGACGACCCGAACTCAGGGTGTTCCGGGAAGGGGTGCGCCGAGGAAGGTACTGCCAGTGACCCTGGGGGTGGGGTCGCCGGGGGTTTGAGGCCGGTTGGCGGCGCCGGACCAGCCCCCATCCTCTGGGTGGGGGAGGGGTCGGTGACCGAGGGCGACCTCCCGGAGGAGGGTTCGGGATCGGTGGCGGACACCGGGGATGACGCGGACTCCGTCTCCAGTGACATTTTTGAGTCCCAGGTGCCCCCCACCGATCTCCCCCTCATCCCCCTCTAGGAACTCCGGGAATTTGTCGAGGAAACCCGGGGTCGCCGGGA
>NW_025121216.1:0-1054 GCF_004010195.1 Chiloscyllium plagiosum
TAAAATCTATCGCCCCTCAATTTGTAGTTATTCCCCCTCGTACAAGCTGATGTAATCATCCTAGGAAAAAGACTTTCACTTTCGACCCTATCTAATCCTCTGATAATTTTGTATGTCTATCAAATCCCCTCTTAGCCTTCTTCTTTCCAATGAGAACAGACCACGTCTCTCAGTCTTTCCTCATAAGATCTCTTCATTCCCAACCAGCCGGGGAATCTTTATCTCAAACACAAATTTATTTATTAAACTCACGTCACATCCCTCCAGCATTCACATCTGCATCAGTTATGAATAACACAAATAGTAAGGAATACAGCAGAGATACCTATGATACACTGTCAAATACTGGTTTCTATTAGAAATAGCCGTTGACCACCACCCTTTCTATTCTCCCACGAACCTGGCTAGTTAGTAAACCTGCACCTTGGTTACTCTGTTCCACTTGACATATCTGTACAATATCTGGAGATATTCCTTAATCTTGCCTCCCAGTGGTTTTTGTGCCCTTCTGTTCATCAATCGCCTGTGAGTATGGATTGTCCTCTTTGTTGAAATCTTGAATGGCCTGCCCCTTATCTTTCTGCTTATTTCCACCTTGTCATATGTTTAGTGAATTTTCTATGTTTTGCTGCATTACCTCTCGTTCTTTGGAACTGTAGAGAACACAAGATAGTTTCACCATCAGACAGTCTTGCCAGCTGAGAAATTGATCGAGAGACCGTCCATTGCACTTCATCTCTCGTCAGTACTGCATACACTTTCTTATATTGGTTCGCCAACACTTCACAATACTCCAGATTCATTCTTAATTATGGTCTATACAACAGCTTCGTGATGTATTTACATCCCTATTTCGCTTCCCCAAAATGAACCTGCATTTAAATTCCCACTGACATGTCTTGCTGCAAAGGAAAGCCTTCTGGAAATCCAACTATCCAACTTCTACTCGTTCTCCATTCTCAATGCTGAAAACATTAATATAATTCCAAAGTTTGTCAAGTATGATTTTCTCAAACATAACTTCACACTGATTGTCTTCAACTTTGCTGCTAAT
>NW_025121217.1:0-1054 GCF_004010195.1 Chiloscyllium plagiosum
GTGTGATGGGGTCAGGGTGACGGTGATTTAATGAGTGTGAGGGATTCAGGGTGACGGTGATGGAGTCACAGTGAGGGGTTCAGGGTGACTGTGATATTGTGAGTGTGAGGTGGTCAGGGTGAATGTGATGGACTGAGTGTCAGGTAGTCAGGATGACTGTGATGGAGTGAGTGTGAGGGGGTCAGGGTGACTGTGATGTAGTGAGGGTGAGGTAGTCAGGGTGACTATAATGGAGTGAGTGTGAGAGGGCCAGGCTGACAGACATGTCGTGAGTGTGAGGGGGTCAGGATGACGGTGATGTAGTGAGTGTGAGGGGGTCAAGGTGACTGTGATGTAGTGATGGAGTGAGTGTGAGGGGGTCAGGGTGACTGTGATGGAGTGAGTGTGAGGGTGCCAGGGTGACTGTGATATTGTGTGAGGTGGTCAGGGTGACGGTAATGGAGTGAGTGTGAGAGGGCCAGGCTGACAGACATGGAGTGAGTGTGAGGGGGTCAAGGTGACGGTGATGTAGTGAGTGTGAGGGGGTAAGGACAACGGTGATGGTGTGAGTGTGAGGCGGTCGGGGTGACAGTGATGCAGTCAGTGCGAGGGGGTCTTTGTGACGGAGATGTCGTGAGTGTGAGAGGATCAGAGTGACGATGATGGAGTGAGTGTGATGGGGTCTGCGTGGAGGTGATGGAGTGAGTGTGAGGGGGTCAGTATGACGGAGTTGTAGAGAGTGTGAGAGGGTCCGGGTGAGGGTGACTTCATGAGTGTGAGAGGGCCAGGGTGACGGAGATGGAGTGAGTGTGAGGGGGTCAGGGTGACGGTGATGGAGTGAGTGTGAGGAGGTCACTGTGACGGTGATGGAATGAGTTGAGGGGGTCAGGATGGGGTCAGGGTGAGGATGATGGAGTGAGTGTCAGGGGGTCTGTGTGACGGTGATGGTGTGAGTGTGAGGGTATGTGTGCGACGTTGATGGAGTGAGGATGAGGGGATCAGTGTGATCGTGTTAGAATGAGTGAGTGGAGGTCAGGGTGACAGTGACAGAGTGAGTGTGAGGGGGTCAGGGTGA
>NW_025121218.1:0-1054 GCF_004010195.1 Chiloscyllium plagiosum
GTTCATCAGAGACTGAGAGAGAGTGTGTGTGTGCGCGATAGGCGTAGTTGAATGCAAAACTCATTGTTTGAGAAGGAACGCACATGGACAAAACAATTTTAAATACGAACAACTGTCAGGGTTTTTGTTAATCAATAGAGAGAACGAGGGAAGTTTCATGGACAGATGAGGTAGTGTTTGAGAATGTTAAAATAAAAGCATTGCCAGACAAAACAGCAATATACATCGGTGTGCACATGAATGACAGATGGATGGGAGTTTGGTGTGAGGTCGAATCTGATTTGTTTCGGCAGCTTTGAAGCCGGGAGCGTCAGCAGTAGATTATTGGCTTCATTAAGACTGTACATCATAGCTCAAGATTGAAACAGCAGATGGACTAAACCAGTGAGATATATTCTGGAGTGTTGAGAATTTCAAGTTAGAAATGGTCAGGGAATGGTGTCAAGAATCAGCTCATTGCCAAAGGGATCTCCCACAGTTGTGACTTGTGTGCTTCAGCTGCAGATATTGGCCAGGGATGGGATGGAAACAGTGGAAGGAAGTGGAGTTTGTAACCAGAACAGTAGACAGTGAGCTCCATGCTCTTAACAGCAAAGGCAATGATACGATGCATTGTGATTCTCCCGTGAAACTGAATAGTTCAACATAGAGATCCGTGAGTAACACTGCTAGAGCAGAGAGCGATACAGTAATTAAACACCTTCATTGATGCAGTTAGCAGTGGTCTATAGAGTGAATATCTGGATTGAGAGATTGGATTGGATTGGATTGAAACAATAATCGTGGCAGGAAGTGTAGACTAGATGAAATAACAATAATACAGTCATAACTGGTTTATAGAAAACAAAATCTGGATAGTGGCACTCACCAGGAACACCAACGATTGCCAGGACGGATAATAAAAGTATTCAATAATGAGAAGAGCGTAATAGATCTGCGATGATAATGACAACCAATCAAATGCATAAAGATACCAAACATAATCGGATAAGCTCCTGTCTATTGTTGGAATATTCAAGTCTAATGTTCTCAGATTCTGATCCATTGTTGAAAT
>NW_025121219.1:0-1054 GCF_004010195.1 Chiloscyllium plagiosum
CAGTTCTGTGTGACAGTCTCAGCCCAGCTCTGTTTTACAGTGACAGTCTGGCTCTGTGTGACAGTCTCAGCCCGACTGTGTGTGACAGTCTCAGCCTGGCTCTGTGTGACCGACTCAGCCCAGCTCTGTGTGACAGTCTCACCCCGGCTCTGTGTTACAGACTCAGCCCAGCTCTGTGTGACAGTCTCAGACCAGCTCTGTGTGACAGTCTCAGCCCAGATCTGTGTGACGGTCTCAGCCCAGCTCTGTGTTACAGTCTCAGTCTGGCTCTGTGTGACAGTCTCAGCCCAGCTCTGTGTGACGGTCTAAGCCCGGCTCTTTGTGACAGTCGCAGCCTGGCTCTGTGTGACAGACTCAGCCCAGCTCTGTGTGACAGTCTCACCCCGGCTCTGTGTTACAGACTCAGCCCAACTCCGTGTGACAGTCTCAGACCGGCTCAGTGTTACAGTCTCAGCCCTGTTCTGTCTGACAGTCTCAGCGCAGCTCTGTGTTACAGTGTCAGTCTGGCTCTGTATGACAGTCTCAGTCCGGCTCTGTGTGACAGTCTCAGCCCTGCTCTGTGTGACAGACTCAGTCAGTCTCTTTGTGACAGTCTCAGCTTGGTTCTGTGTGACAGTCTCAGCCCAGCGCTTTGTGACAGTCTCAGCCCGGCTCTGTGTGACAGTCTCAGCCCGCCTCTATGTGACAGACTCAGCCAGACTGTGTGTGACAGTCTCAGAACCGCTCTGTGTGACAGTCTCAGCCCAGCTCTGTGTGAGGGTCTCAGCCCAGCTCTTTGTTGCAGTCACAGTCTGGCTCTGTGTGACAGTCTCCGCCCTGCTCTGTGTGACAGTCTCAGCCCGGCTCTGTGTGACAGACTCTGTCAGTCTCTTTGTGACAGTCTCAGCTCGGTTCTGTGTGACAGTCTCAGCCCAGCGCTTTGTGACAGTCTCAGCCCAGCTCTGTGTTGCATTCTTAGTCTGGCTCTGTGTTACATTCTCAGCCCAGCTCTGTGTTACATTCTCAGCCAGGCTCTGTGTTACAGTCTCGGCCCGGCGCTGTGTGACAGTCTCAG
>NW_025121220.1:0-1054 GCF_004010195.1 Chiloscyllium plagiosum
CGGCCCTCCCTCAGAACTGAACTCCTTACAGTGTGGCCCTCCCTCAGAACTAAACTAATGTCAGTGGGGCCCTCCATCAGAACTAAACTGCTGACAGTGAGGCCCTCCCTCAGTACTAAACTACTGACAGTGCATCCCACCCACAGTACTAAACTCCTGACAGTGGTACCCTCCCTCAAAACTAATTCCTGACAGTGCGGCCATCCGTCAGAAATAAACTCCTGACAGTGCGGCCCTCCCTCAAAACTAATTCCTGACAGTGCGGCACTCCCTCAGAACTAAACTGCTGACAGTGCGGCCCTCCCTCAGAACTAAACACCTGACAGTACAGCCCTCCCTCAGAACTAAACTCCTAACAGTGCAGCCCTCCCTCTGAACTACTCTCCTGACAGTGCGGCCCTCCCTCAGTACTAAACTACTGACAGTGCGTCCCACCCACAGTACTAAACTCCTGACAGTGGTACCCTCCCTCACAACTGAACTCCTGACAGTGCAGCCATCCGTCAGAAATAAACTCCTGACAGTGCGGCCCTCCCTCAAAACTAATTCCTGACAGGTGCGGCCATCCCTCAGAAATAAACTCCTGACAGTGCGGCCCTCCCTCAGAACTAAACGCCTGACAGTGCCGCCCTCCCTCAGAATAAAACACCTGACAGTGCCGCCCTCCCTCAGTTCTAAACACTTGACAGTGCCGCCCTCCCTCATAACTAATCTACTGACAGTGCGGCCCTCGCTCAGAACTGAACTCCTGACATCGGGTCCCTCCCTCACAATTAAAGTCCTGACAGTGCGGCCCTCCCTCAGAACTAAACTGCGAACATGGTGGCCCTCCCTCAGTTCTACACTCCTGACGGTGCGGTCGTCCCTCAATACTAATCTCCTGATGGTGCGGACCTCATTCAACTAAAATCCTGACGGTGCGGCCTACCCTCAGTACTCCACTCCTGACAGTGCGGCCCTCCCTCAGAACTAAACATCTGGCAGTACAGCCCTCCCTCAGAACTGGACTCCTGACAGTGCAGCCCTTCCTCAGAACTAAACCCCACACAGTGCG
>NW_025121221.1:0-1054 GCF_004010195.1 Chiloscyllium plagiosum
TGACACAGTTTGATTCTCTCCGGGCGATGGGTGAAACGAAGAGGGAGGATGAGTCACGGTAAGACTGACACTGGAGGGAGAGTGTCCCCACGGTGGAGGGAGAGTGTCCCCACGGTGGAGGGCGAGTGTCCCCACGGTGGAGGGCGAGTGTCCCCATGGTGGAGGGAGTGGGGCCCCACGGTGGAGGGAGAGTGTCCCCATGGTGGAGGGGGAGTGTCCCCACGGTGGAGGGAGAGTGTCCCCATGGTGGAGGGAGTGGGGCCCCACGGTGGAGGGAGAGTGTCCCCATGGTGGAGGGAGTGGGGCCCCACGGTGGAGGGAGAGTGTCCCCATGGTGGAGGGAGATGTCCACACGGTGGAGGGAGTGTGGCCCCACGGTGGAGGGAGAGTGTCCCCACGGTGGAGGGAGAGTGTCCCCACGGTGGAGGGAGGGAGGCCCATGCTGGAGGGAGAGTGTCCCCACGGTGGAGGGAGAGTGTCTCCACGGTGGAGGGAGAGTGTCCCCACGGTGGAGGGAGAGTGTCCCCACGGTGGAGGGAGTGGGGCACCACGGTGGAGGGAGTGGGTCCCCACGGTGGAGGGAGAGTGTCCCCATGGTGGAGGGAGTGGGTCCCCATGGTGGAGGGGGAGTGTCCCCACGGTGGAGGGAGAGTGTCCCCATGGTGGAGGGAGTGTCCCCATGGTGGAGGGAGAGTGTCCCCACGGTGGAGGGAGAGTGTCCCCATGGTGGAGGGAGATGTCCACACGGTGGAGGAGAGTGTCCCCACAGTGGAGGGAGAGTGTCCCCACAGTGGAGGGAGAGTATCCCCACGGTGGAGGGAGAGTATCCCCACGGTGGAGGGAGATGGGCCCCACGGTGGAAGGAGATGGGCCCCACGGTGGAGGGACAGTGTCCCATGGTGGAGAAAGTAGGGCCCCATGGCGGAGGGAGAGTGTCCCCACACTAGAGGGAGATGGACCCCACGGTGGAGGGTGAGTGTCCCCACGACGGAGGGAGTGAGTCCCCACGGTGGAGGGACATTGTCCCCATGGTGGAGAAAGAAGGGCCCCATGG
>NW_025121222.1:0-1054 GCF_004010195.1 Chiloscyllium plagiosum
GGCTGGGATTGTCCAGGTGAAGCTATGAACTGTATTGTAGGAAAGAGAGATTTAAAAACTCTCCAGTTTATCCAGCAGACAGCAACAGAAGGATAAGCGGTTCCAACAGCTGCTAATTGTTCCAGAATCAGAGGTAAAGCAGGAACACCCAGGATAAGAGACGGATTATGGGGTGGGGGAGCTATACCATTCAGAATGGCGGAGAACTGGAATCTAATAAATATTATCCAACCTGAACATTCGGGGGGAAGCCATGGGAAATTGTCCAGGGTCATTTGACAGAAAATGATTTGCTCTCTCACTGAGAATGGGTCATGCCCACTGTGGGTTTAAGGAATGCTCAGGTTTGTTGTATATTTTACAGTCGAGCGGATAGCCACGGTCAGAAAGGAAAGTCATCCTCAGTGTGTACCTCTGTACTCATTCAGAAAAGTAAAACTAATTACAGGTGGGACACGGGAAGCGGAATGAAGAATGTCATGAAAAATCCAATGTTTAACAAGTCCGAGGGACCTGGATATTTATTTTTAATTCTATTTCGATCCTATATTTTGGAATGTGAGAATGTACACCTGACCGTTACACTTGTCTGTCCCCATAGGGACACCCTCCATCCACAAACAGCAGGCTCCACTGCAGATTACAGCTTTGAACCGAGACATGGATGGAACGAGCTGTGAGAGGCAGTGGTGATGGTGGGTAAAATTAAAACATTTAAAAGGCATGGGTATATGAACAGGAAGGATTTAGAAGGATTTGGGCCAAATGCTGGTAAATGGGATTAGGTTAATTTGCGATATCTGGTCAGGATGGAGGAGTTGACAAAGGGGCCGTTTCTGTGCTGCATGATTCTATTAGAAGAAAATAATTCCTCAAATCTTCATCACTCCCATAATTGGAAAGGTCAATCCGTGCTCCTCAACAGTTCCCCAAGCCAACAGTGGATTCTGAACACTCAACATTCACAGCTAACAGAATCTGAAACCCACACGGTGTAAAGAAGATTAACCAGCTCAAAACGCTTTTACTGTAGCGCTCCCTAAAGTAGGAAGGA
>NW_025121223.1:0-1054 GCF_004010195.1 Chiloscyllium plagiosum
ATGCTTTCAGTTGCCACTATACAGAATAACAGTCAGAGATAAAGGTCATTCTAAGCTGGAAGAGACAATGGGTTGAGTTTCCTCAACCTTTGCTGTAATAATCATGTGATATGCATTGAAAGCTTATGGAGGGGGGATACAAGCTTGTTCAATGAAGGACACAGAGTATTCCATCATCAAAAATCGATTCTTATTATGTCATGAAGTTCAGTTGCCTCTAAAAGGTGTTTAAAAACAAAGTGGTTTTCTGAGATTTACAGGATATTCAGAAACATATTTTTTTCTCTCTTTGAATCTTATATAAGAAACAGATTTCGCCCTTAATACACGTGTCACAGACACACCAACTGTAATAGGACCACAGTGTCCAAATACAACCAAGGTCAACATATGGACCTGTCAAGAAACATGAGATATAATGATATGCAAACATGAGATACAAACTGAAAATGGTGGAAAAACGAAATAAAAAGATGAGGAAGTATCTGCAGAGAGCAACAGAGTTAACATATTGATTATGATGTGACACTCCTGAAAAGTCAAAGGTGAATTCTGTGTATTTCTACTCAGATTCTGCCAGATTTGTTGAGTTTTGCTCCAGCTCTTTCGATTTCTTTTTCTTTCTGAACTGTGACAAATTTTCTGATCTGAACGATAACAGCAAAACCCCTGTCTCACTTGGATCTCGAATAATTTGTTATGGACATTAAATGAAAAATTACAAAGTTCCTATGTTTGACAAGGCTCTAAATATTGATGACGTATTGGATTGTGAGAACTTGCCATGAAAATGTTGAAACAAAAACGGAAGTTGCTTCTAAAGCTCAGTAGGTCTGGGAGCATATGTGCTGAGAAATCACAGTTAACGTTTTTCAGAACTGATGGTAGCTCGGAAAATGTTGGTTGATATGCAGAAGAGGCTGGACAGCTGTTAATGGAGATTGTTAGTAGCTAACATTAGAGGGTGTGTAATGGAAGGCGATGTGAGAACTAGGCCTGGTATATCATTGGTCGGGGAAGTGGACATTGGGGAGTTCAGGGCCGAAAGCTATTG
>NW_025121224.1:0-1054 GCF_004010195.1 Chiloscyllium plagiosum
CAATAATCCTGCTTCCCTGACCAGGCATTGAAAACAAACCACAGCGGAGATAGTGCTGAATTGTAACCATTAGCTGACATTTAGGACGGCAGGTGCAATTGCATCTTCTCTGAACAGCATAGTTTTTTTTCCTGCGATGAGACGTTTCTTCGAAAATACTATTCGTGACACCGAGCTTTTACAGCACAGAATAATGCATTATGTCAATGCCATTCCATCAAACATCCATCCATTCTCATTTACAGCTTCCAGTAGCCCGCAGCCTGAAGTGTCCATCTTATAGGAACGTTCCCTGCAAAGGTTTAATCTCAAATGAAGAAGCGAATGAGACTGAAGTCAGATTCCATTAAATTTGATCATGAGCTGCGGGAGAACAGAACCGCATTTTCAACCAAAGAGGGAAATATACAGATACATCTTGTGAGAATGACAAAGGCCTTAGGAGAGGCCAACATTCAGAAAATGAGGAATTGAACTGTTTGCCTCTTCTTTCTTCACTTCGGGCTTTAAAACCCGATTCTGTTTGCATAAGCAAAGGGGTAAACAAGCAGGCGACTGTTCTTCGAGGGCTGGCACAGTCGTGAATAATTGGTGCATGCTAATCGTTGAATTATCCACCTGTTGTGGTAGTCTGGCTAGCTGTGCACTTCCAGCCTCCTACCTCTTTCATTTGGATTCCAGCAGATTCCTGCCTCTACATAAGGAATGGAAGCATTCAGCCGCTTCGCTGTATGTTTTCCTCTCCCACTATTTCATCGTTACTTTACTACTTCGACTGTATCACGTTGTTCTTCCGGCTAAACTAGAGCATTCTTGGCATCAGATGCTTGTCGTCCTTCTGTTCCTCGAAGTAGAAACACAGATGGGGATTTGGAAAGTCAAGCAGATGAGGCATGGTCCATGGGGAAAATGGCTTCATGATATTCCCTCAGAAATAATTCCAAGCAACATGGAAAATGCTTCTGTGAATGTTTGTTGCAACAGTTGTAAACAAATTCTGCAAGGCCCAAGCGAGATTCGGATACACAACCAATGGTTGATAAGACCAATGCTC
>NW_025121225.1:0-1054 GCF_004010195.1 Chiloscyllium plagiosum
GATTTTCCTGCTCCTCGGATGCTGCCTGACCTTCTGTGCTTTTTCAGCACCACACTAATCTAGACATTTAAGAGGGGAGTTTACATATTATATACAGGAAGAAGCTACTTCCTTCGGTGAAGAGGTCAATAAACAGGAGATTTATAAGACGAAGGGGAGTTGAGGAGATTTATTTTCACTCTGAGGTTGGAGGAGGCCTTGAACTCAAGGCCAAATGATGGTTGAAGCAGAAACCCCC
This sequence comes from Chiloscyllium plagiosum, assembly GCF_004010195.1. Classification (NCBI taxonomy): domain Eukaryota; kingdom Metazoa; phylum Chordata; class Chondrichthyes; order Orectolobiformes; family Hemiscylliidae; genus Chiloscyllium; species Chiloscyllium plagiosum. Next base: position 239 of record NW_025121225.1, read on the forward strand.
AACAGTGACGAGTCATCTGCAGGGCTGTGGGCTAAACGTTGGAAAGTTCTGTTCGGTTTCACCACCCTTTTAGTGGCCAGCACAGACACAATGGCTCCCTCCTGTACCCTAAGTATTTTGTGTTGCCAAAGAAAAGGCATGCTCATCAACAGGATGTGTTGAACACTTGAAAACCCTCGCTTATTGCTCATCTTTGTTGCCTTTAATCGACTGCAGGGATAATGCTACCAAGACAAGTTGGGTAGAAAGTTCAGAAATGTAGGCAAAACAACCAAAGATGGTTTGGTAAAACTTTTTTTTTAATCTTACCTGGAATGCAGCTTGAAAGTTCTACATTGTTGTATGATTCCATGAAAATGTGGGTATTGTAATATTTATCTGTGGGTATACAGCTGCTATGTCTCACTAATATCTACTTCCACACATTACCAAACCTTGGGAGGTAGTTAGTTGGGTTTAGAATCATCCTTTTCATTAACTAAATTATACATTCCTGGGCATTGTTCAGTAGATGCTGGTTTTTAGCTCTTCTGAAAAAGCTGAGCTGGTCATTGTCAATTTTCAAAAGTCAAATGTGTATGGCGGTGTTAATAAGGTGCAACACATCAGCAGTAACATCTCCTAATTCTCCAAAGCCTGTCCACATCTACAAGGCACAAGCCAGGAGTGTAATGGAATACTCCCCACTTGCCTGGATGGGGGCAGCCCCAACAACACTCAAGAAGTTTGTCACCATCCAGGACAAATTAGCCCGCTTGCTTGGCACCACATCCACAAGAATCTACTCCCTCCATCAATAGCAGCAGTGTGTACTAT
>NW_025121226.1:0-1054 GCF_004010195.1 Chiloscyllium plagiosum
GCTGTTCCAGCAATAAAGTTTCAACTCACCTCTCATGTCCCTGCTGACTTCATTTGTGGCAAGCGCACCCAACTCCAGCTCCTCGAGAACCGTGTTAGAGAACTGGAGCTGGATGAACTTTGGATCATTCGGAAGACAGGGGGGGTAACAGGGAGGTAGTTACTCCACAGCCACGTGAAGAAGGTAGATGGGTTACAGTCAGGGGATGGAAAGGGAACCGGCAGGCAGTGCAGGGATCCCCTGTGGCCATTCCCCTAAACAAGTATACCGTTTTGGATACTGTTGGGGGGACGACTTACCAGGGGTAAGACATGGGGAACAGGTCTCTGGCACAGAGTCAGTCCCTGTTGCTCAGAAGGGAAGGGGGTAAGAGGAGCAGAGCATTAGTCAATGGGGACTCCATAGTTAGGAGGACAGACAGGAGGTTCTGAGGGAACAAGAGAGACTCATGGTTGGCGTGTTACCTCCCAGGTGCCAGGGTTCGTGATGTCTCTGGTTATGTTTTTGGGATCCTTAAGGGGGAGGGGGAGCAGCCCCAAGTCGTGGCCCACATAGGCACCAATGAGATAGGTAGGAAGAGAGATGGGGATTTAAGGCAGAAATTCAGAGAGCTAGGGTGGAAGCTTAGAGCTAGGACAAACAGTGTTGTTATCTCTGGTTTGTTGCCCGTGCCACATGCTAGTGAAGCGAGGAACAGGGAGAGCGTGGAGCTGAACAAGTGGCTGCAGAGATGGTGCAGGAGGGAGGGTTTTGGATTCTTGCGTAATTGGAGCTCTTTCTGGGGAAGGTGAGACCTCTACAAGCAGCACGGTCTACACCTGAACCAGAGGGGGACCAATATCCGGGGGGAGTATTTGCTATTGCTCTTCCGAGGTGGGGCGGGGGGTTGTTAAATTAATGCAGCAGGGCGATGGGACCCTGAATTGTAGTTCCAGTGTCCAGGAGGTTGAGGGTAGTGAGGTCAGGGTTAGGTTTACAAGGTTGCAAGAGGGCACCGGCAATCTGGATGTTGGGTTGAAATGTGTCTACTTCAATGCTAGGAGCATCCGGAATA
>NW_025121227.1:0-1054 GCF_004010195.1 Chiloscyllium plagiosum
GATCAGAAGTGAGGATGTTCAGAAAAGATCGCATAAAGCATCAAACCCTGGACAATATTGAAGCTCTTGCGGTTAACGTGTAGGTAACATTCATGTAACAATACTGCTGGAACCTGAACATTTCCACAGGACTAAAAACGAGGAAGTCATTCGACATCTAGAGCTGGTTTCACAGAAATATGAGAACCCCATTCAGCCCATCGCAGCTATTGGATAAGAAGAGGCACAGCTCGTTCACTCTCTCTGACGTATTACACAAGAAGTGATTTTGGTATAAAAATGCGAATGTTGGAATGCAGGAGGCTAAAAGAACACAACAAACCAGGCAGCATCAGGAGAAGAAGTCCACACCTTGGGTATAACCTTTCTTCATGACTGGGAGTGGGTGTACAGATAAAGAGGCGAGTTGGGGGAGTAGGAGGAGGCGGCATGGTGAGGTAGGAAACACAGGTAAAGGATACCACCGAGTTGCTCAATGGTAGGAATGAATCCAGTTGACAGCTGGACGCTATGTTCATTTCTTTGGCTCATGTCAATAGGCCAAGGTATATGTGTGGGGACTGTTTCCTTCTCTCAGAGGGTAGCGACTGTTGTGGCTTCTCTGTCCCAGACAGCTACACTTCTGAAATGATTTAGGGCACAGGGCGATGTTAATGGATTTTGACACATCAGGGAGTTGAGGGCTACAAAGAATTGGACATGAAAGAGAAATTGCGGTCGACAGAGATTTGCCCTGACTTGCTGAAGGGAAGGGCAGGCTTGAGGGGCTATATAGCCTGATGCTATTCCAAAATACCCCATAGTCCAGTCACTTTGTTGGCTCTTCCATTTCCTGTGTTACTGACTTCATGTAGCTGAATAGTCAGATACTGTTGCTGGATGATCGAGAATGGGTCTAGTTCTATCGAATCGAGGGGCTGATTCGTCTGCGACTGTAACTGTATATCATGCTCCAGGGGCTAAAAAGCTTCATCCTGTTCTGGTGTAACTGAAATACATATAGACCAGGTCTACCACCGTTGGAGAAAGTGATCACTGCAGATGCTGGAGATCA
>NW_025121228.1:0-1054 GCF_004010195.1 Chiloscyllium plagiosum
GGCGGCATAGTGGCGAGAGTCCCCTGCATTGGGTTGCCGTGGGGCCGTGGGAGTGATGTGTAGGACCGCTTATCAAAATCCCCAATAATCTCCCCCTCGTCCTCCGAGGAGGTGGTATCTAGCTGGGAGTCATACTCGCTCCCTCCCTTCACAAGCTCGCTCTGGAGGCGAGCTCCCGTAACAATTAAAGTGTCCCCTTCCGCAGCAATGGACCTACTGTCCTGCTGGGATTTTTGAATTCCCCGGGGCGCCTGTCAGCCTTGGCGGACTGGCCATTCATTGAAGCCAATTTGTCATGTCTTCCCAGGGAAGGATTTTTTTTTTTTTTTTGGGGCATGGGAGCCATCCCGTCCCAGCACGGGGCAGCAACCCTCCCCTTGTACCTCTATGTTCTGTACTTCCCATCTCTGTGGGATGCCGTCCGGCTGGCTGATCCGACACAGACCGCCCCCTGGCTTTACCATCCCCGTCCCGGCTGCGACCATTTCAGTGAGGGCATTCAGTTTCTGCTCATGATTATTGAGCACACTCTCCAGTCGCTCTGTTACACGGTCCCGGACCGGGTCCGCATACGCGATATTTCCCCCTAGAACTTTGACAACAGGGGCCTGTATGCCTGGCCCCTCGCAACGCGGTTGGAGCGGACACAGTGGTGCCCTGGTGTCCGCAAGCGGGGCCGTGGGCGATGCACCGGGAGCGGGTGATCCTGACTGTGGGCTGGTGTAAGGGGATGGCAGACTTCCCTCGTGGTTGGCACCTTGGGTCGGCACGGCCACAGGAGAAGTGTAAGGTGTAGGGGGGTAAACTAGAGTAGGGTTCAGAGACCACTCAGGCTCACATTCCGGGACAGGACCCTGCTCACCCAATACTGGTGTGTGAATAGGTGAAGTCGGTAAGTGGCTTTGGAAGCGTATCAGAAGCTCCCGCAAGTAAACATCTCCATCCTCCTTTCTATTGGAAGATTTGACTAAATTAAAAACTCTTTCTTGGTATCCCCTTTCCCCTCCCGCAAGAAGGTTTTGACTTTAGCTTGGAAGGCATCAAATTCGCTTGT
>NW_025121229.1:0-1054 GCF_004010195.1 Chiloscyllium plagiosum
ATCTAATCTTTAAGAATCATCATGCATTCCCCACAGTGTTGCAACAGACCCTGGGACATAACATCGACCCGACGAAGTGTATCCAAACTTAGCACATGCACTGTATTTTTAAAACCAGGCTGAAGCACCTAAACTACACATCAATGAGCACTATGGGGAATATAACACGGCTAATCGACCTAACCTGCACATCTTTGTGATTGTGCAAGGACACCAGAGGACCCTGGGGACACACTCATACACACCTGGAAAATGTGCAAACTCCAAACAGACAATTTCTTCATGCAGGAATCGAAGAAGTGTCTTTGGTGCCATGAGGCCGCAGTGGTAACCATCAAACCGTCCCCCCAAACCCGGATAGGACACAGACAATGTTTTAATGAAACATATCAGGCACTTTAACAAAGAGGATGGGAGGTGCCTCGGGAGGTAGTTGAAATAGAAATACTGGCAAAATTTTTAATTTGCATTTAGACTAACGCATGAACAGGCCAAGAATAGAAGGATATGGACCATGTGCAGATGCGTGGAATTAGTTCAGAATAACATAATGATTGCCAAACCCATGGTAGGCTGTTACGGCCTATTGCTGTGCTGTAATGTTCTGTTTTCTAAGTTTCCACCATCAAACCTGTCAAAACCCCTCAGAATATTGGATATTTCATAATATATCTCTCCCATTCTTCTGAACTCCAATGAGTTCAAGCTCAATGTACTCAAACTCATTGCGTTAGGAAATCCCTCCATTCCCAAAATTACCATGATTAAACTTCTCTGGCATGCCTCAAATACAAGAATATCTTTCCTTAGAACATTCATGCTTGTTATAATAATCCAGATGTGATCTGACTCGCACCTTCCATATGTTTAATAATACCTCCCTGTTTGTAATAAAGGTCAGCATTTTTGCCTTTTTTTACCTGCTGAACCTGTAATCTATCGTTTTCAGAATGATACTGTAGGAACAAGGAGACAAATCTCCCTGATAATTAAAGTCAACACCCAGAAAAAAACTTACACCGCTTCATAATTTGTTAAAATGTGACTAACAGAG
>NW_025121230.1:0-1054 GCF_004010195.1 Chiloscyllium plagiosum
ATCGCACTCCATCTGTTTATATTATAGAGAATAGCAGTCCCTGTGTGTATTGCAGACAACAGCAGTCCCTGTGTATATTATAGAGAATAACAGTCCCTGTGTGTATTACAGACAATAGCAGTGCCTGTGTATATTCTAGAGAATACCAGTCCCTGTGTGTATTATAGAGAATCGCACTCACTGTGTATATTAGAGAGAATAGCAGTCCCTGTGTGTATTATAGAGAATAGCAGTCCCTGTGTGTATTATAGAGAAAAGCAGTCCCTGTGTATATTATAGAGAATAGCAGTCCCTGTGTGTATTATAGAGAATAGCAGTCCCTGTGTATATTATAGAGAATAACAGTCCCTGTGGATATTATAAAGAATCGCAGTCCCTGTGTATATTATAGAGAATCGCGATCCCTGTGTGTATATTATAGAGAATAACAGTCCCTGTGTGTAGTACAGAGATTAGCAGTCCCTGTGTATGATAGCAGTCCCTGTGTATATTATAGGGAATAGCAGTCCCTGTGTATATTATAAGGAATAGCAGCCCCTGAGTATATTATAGAGAATTGCAATCCCTGAGTATATTATACAGAATAGCAGTCCCTGTGTATATTATTAGAGAATAGCAGTCCCTGTGCATATTGTTGGGGAGAGCAGCCCCTGTGTATATTATAGAGAATAGCTATCCCTGAGTATATTATAAAGAATAGCACTCCCTGTGTACATTATAGAGAATACCTCTCCCTGTGTGTATTAGAGAATAGCACTCTATGTGTATATTGTAGAGAATAGCAGTCCCTGTGTGTATTATAGGGAATAGCAGTCCCTGTGTATATCACAAAGAATAGCAGTCCCTGTGTATATTATAGAGAATAGCAGTCCCTGTGCATATTACATAGAATAGCAGTTTCTGTTTATATTACAGAGAATAGCAGTCCCTGTGTATATTACAGACAATAGCAGTCCCTCTGTATATTATAGAGAATGCCAGTCCCTGTGTATATTACAGAGAATAGCAGCCCCTGTGTATATTCTAGGGGAGAGCAGCTCCTGTGTATATTATA
>NW_025121231.1:0-1054 GCF_004010195.1 Chiloscyllium plagiosum
AGTTTACTGGCAGCACCAGGAGGTGTGGGCTGTCTTCACTAGAAACGATGTGGAGATGTCGGTATTAGACTGGGTTGATAAAGTTAAAAAAAATCATACAATACCAGGTTACTGTCCAACAGGTTTATTTGGAAGCACGAGCTTTGAGTGCTGCTCCTTCATCGGGTAGCTGTGGAGCAGCATCGTTAGACACAGAACGTATATCAAAAGATCAGTGACATGCAACTGATGGAATATATTGAACAAGCCGAGATTGCTGTGAAGTCTTTCATCTCTTAGAATGGGTGCGGGTTTTGGTTCATTTATGTGTAACTGCCAGAACAGTTACATTCTTTTAAGTCACATTCTTGAGATGACTTAAGGTTTTATAAAAAAAGATATCATCTCAGCTCAGACAATGCATTAAAGGTGTGAGATTTGAGTCTGTCAATATTCCAATCTTGAATCAGACTGGTTCTATTTCCAAGTAGGAATTCATAAAATATTACATGGATTGACTGCCTGGAAATTGTGTGCTTTTTGAGCAAAATTGAATGTATCTGCAAATATAATTCTGCCAATACAAATTCACCCCAAAGAATTGTGTGCGTGTGCATGTGAGTTTGTGTGTGAGAGTGTGTACATGCCTGGTAATGTGTGTGTGAGATGGAGTATAAGCCTGAGAGAGTATTGGGGGAGGGGAAAACGTGTGTGTGTGTGTGTCTGAGGGGGAGCATGTGTGTGAGAGGTATTAATACAAGCAAGGGGTTGCATTTTGCTAAAACAAGGAAGGGCAGGACTTGTACAGATAATGGTAGGGCCCTGGGTCATGTTATAGAACAGACAGGCATGGGGGGGGAGTGGTGTTCAGGTACATAGTTCATTGGAAGTTGCATCACGGGTAGACAGGGCAGTTAAGAAGGCATTTAGCAGCATAGCATTCATTGTTCACACCATTAAGTATAGGGGTTGGGACATCATGTTGAGGTTGTACAGGCTGATGGTGAGGCCACTTTCAGAGTACTGAGTACAGTTCTGATGACCCAGTATTCTTCCAATTACAATCAGAGAGGGT
>NW_025121232.1:0-1054 GCF_004010195.1 Chiloscyllium plagiosum
CAAGAGAAAAGGATTTTTTTTTTCTGGATTTGTGTTGTCATTCACTTAAATGATTTGGATGTGAATAGAGGCGGTACAGTTAGTAAGTTTGCAGGTGACACCAAAATTGGAGGTATTGTGGATAGTGATAAAGAGTATCTCAAAGTACAATGGGATATTGATCGGATGGAACAATGGGCTGGGGAGAGGCAGATAGGGTTTGTGAGAAACAAAAGCTCACTCACTTTAATAATTTCAGTCCGAGACAAATATCTGAATCCGCCATTTATTTTTACACCTATAGATGGGTGCCCTGTCTCAATACCAGGTAAGGTAATGAGAAAATGCACACTAAATCCAACAAACTCTCGAAATTTATTCAGTTTGAATCCCCATATTTTTCCTTATTCCATTGTCTGTTCCCTGCTTCGCTTACGTCACTCATTTCCTTAAGACTTATCCCACAACTTCTGTTTATCCTGTTTTGTCCGTGACAAACTCTTATCTCTGACTCCCATAAGGGTGTTTGACGTCAGTCTATTATAGATTATTGATTAGGCATATCTTTTCTTCTATCAGCATCTATTTCCATCCAGAGGCCACTTTGACCTCTTTAATTAGGGTTTGTTCCTGTGTCTCTGCACAAGCGAGGAGAACAGATGTTTTCCTGTTTGCCCATATATCCACCATTGTTCTGTATTCATGTCTCATGCTCACATATCCTTTCTTTTTGCTGAATATGTATTTTCTCATTCCTATTCTGTATCAGAATTTATACTTGCAGAAATAACATTAATTCATTTATATCCCACAGGGTTTAATTTAGATAAATGTGAGATGCTGCATTTTAGAAAAGCAAATCAGAGCAGGAGTCACACACTGAATTGTAAGATCTTGGAAAATCTTGCTGAACAAAGAGACCTTGGAATGTAGGTTCATATTTCCTTGAAAATAGAGTCGGAGGTAGATACGATAGTGAAGAAGGCATTTGGTATGCTTCCCGTTATTGGTCAGAGCATTGGGTAAAGGAGCTGGATAGGTGATTGGTTAGGTCACTTTTGGAATATTGTGTGCA
>NW_025121233.1:0-1054 GCF_004010195.1 Chiloscyllium plagiosum
TCAATGAAACAAACTGCACCTGTTACTTCAATGTACCTTATGAATCCAATGTGTCAAGCCTACCACATTCACAGAATGAAACAAACTGCATTCATTCATTCATTTAATGAAACCACAATCGTACATTCAATGTATCAAACGCTATTCATTGATTCAACTTGGCACATTCATTCACTGAATCCAACTGCACTCATTTATTTACTGATACAAACTGTACTCATTCATTCAATGAAAGAAACTGCACGTCGAGTCAATGAGTAGAGGATATGTCATGCATGCAATGACTCGAGCCGAAGGTATTGATTCAATGAAACAAACGGCATGCAATCATTGAATGAAACTTCAATAGTACATTCAATGAATCACACGTTATTCATTAATTCAATGAAGCTAACTTGGCACATTCAATTAATGTACGTCAGGCTCGAGACATTGTGTTGCATGAGATAAGCTCTTCGCATGAACACGTGCAGTTTGTTTCATTGAATGAATGTGTGCAGTTGATGCACCGAATGACTGAATAAATGCAGTTGGTTTCAGCAAACCTTTGAGCGCAGTTTCATTCTTTCGAAGTATGAGTTATGTTTGTTTCATTGAATCAATGAATAACGCTTGATTCAATGAGTGCACGATTGAACTTTCATTCAATGCATGAATGAATGCCGTTCGTTTCATTGAATGAAGGCGTTAACCTCGAGACACTATTCATGAGATAACCTCTCCTCATTGAAAAATGACGAGCAGTTTGTTTCATTGAATGACTGAGTGCAGTTTATTTCAGTAAATAAAAAGGCACAGTTTGATTCATGAAATGTATGATATTAGACAGATTCATTGAATCAAAAAATAATGTTTGGTTCATTGAACGTACGATGCTTGTTTGTTTCATTGAATGAATACCTTAAGCTCGAGACATTGTATTCAGAAACTAAGTTCTAGTCATTGAATTAACATGTGCAGTTGTTTCATTGAATGTATGTATCAAGTTAGTTTCATAGAATCAATGAATAACGATTGATAAATGGAAAGTAGGATTGAAGTTTGGTTAAATGAA
>NW_025121234.1:0-1054 GCF_004010195.1 Chiloscyllium plagiosum
CACAAAAGTACATACCATCACACCCACCCCATTACTCTCCAATCTGCCACGTATTTGCCCATTCACCCCACTTGCCTCAACCACCTTGGAGCTTTTTCACATCCTCCTCCCCCACTGACAATCCAACCTCTTTTACTGCTGTCAGCACGTTGCGAACTATTGCATATGCGTCCCTTAACTAAACGTTTGACATGCATTTGAAATCGTTGGGGCCCAAGCATCAATCCCTGCGACACCCAATTATCCTTGGACTTCAAAACAGAATGTTTTATTCCTGTTAATTGTTTCCTGTCAGCTGTTCTATTCTAAAACCATGTTCATATTTTAACACCAATCCTGTAATATTTGACTTTGCAGACTAGGCCAGAGTCTTTACCAAGATCTTTCTGAAAATCCAAATGAATTGCATCCATTGCTTCTCCGTATGTAGCAACCAGTCAGTTTCTTAAGTATGATTTCCATTTCATGTAGAGCTATTACATAAGAACTAGGAGCATCAATAAGATCATGGCTGATCATTTCATGGCATCAGCTCCATTTACCCACCCCATTCACCATAACTCTTTGTTCCTTTACTGCTCAGAAAAATCTATCTGACATTTAAAGGCATTCAATGATAAAGCTTCAACTATTTCACTGGGCAGGGGATTCCACAGATTCACAACCTTCTTGGTCAAGAAGTTCCTTCTCAATTCAATCCTAAATCTGCTCCATCTAATTTTGAGATTTTGTCCTCTTAGCCTATTCTCACCTGCTCCTGGAAACATCATCTCTCTTTTTATCTTATCTATTCCCTTCATAATTTACCTATTTCTACCAGATTGTCCCTCATTCTTTAAAATTCCATATAATTATACTCTAATTAGTCTCTCCTCATAAGCCAACTGTCTCAACTCAGGAACCAACCTAGCGAACCTCCTCTTCATCTGTAGTGCCAGGACGTACTTTCTCAAGTCGTGAGACCAACACTGCACACAGTATTGCAGGTGTGACCTCCCAGCACCCTGTACAACTGCAACACAACCTCCCTGTGGTTAAACTCAATCATTTTCGC
>NW_025121235.1:0-1054 GCF_004010195.1 Chiloscyllium plagiosum
CTGAAAAATATGAGGTGATGCACTTTGGAAGAAGGAACTAGACAGGGGAGAATTCAATGAATAGCAGAACACTAGGGAGGTCAGAGGATGTTTCTCCACACATCCCTGAATGTGACTGGACATCTTAATAGCCAGTTAAGAAATCACACGGGACTGTAGGCACAGTGTTCATTCATCGAGGCGACATAATATGAGTTAAACATGCAATTGGTTCGGCCATAGATAGAATATTGTGTGCAGTTCTGGCAACCACATTGCAGGAAGTGTTTTGATTTCTTAGTAACATCAGAAGCTATTGACGTCTCCACAGAATTGGAAGCTTCAGAGGAAGTCTCCTGGCTGCAACTCTCTCTAAATTTTCACTTGATTTGTTTTCCCTCCTCGATTGGAGAACTGCATCTGAGAATCTGTGTCTGATCTTTCCTTTTTGCCAAGTACATGTTTATGGGATATTAATGTATTAGAACACTTAATTATTAATAGAGTCTAGGCCAACGCCTTCAAATATTTTTGAGGAGCTCTGCTGTCGTCCGTAACACGTGACTCCTTCTCTTCCTGTGTAATTGGTTGGAGGCACTAAATGGGCTATCTCTACAATTCTCCAATAATTTCATTGAGCTGAATGACTTCCTCATATTCCTGTGAAGCTAGCGTGAGGAGCTGAATAATCTCCTCCTTTTAACTGTGGAAATGTGCCGTGTCCAGCAGCACTGTTACATGAATATTACCGATACTTCCAACAGAACAAGCCTGAATGTGGTCCAGGTCTTGCTGCACATGGACACTGACTAGTTCAGGAGCTGAAGGGGGACATTTTTCCTGAATATTGTGTGATCTTCAGTGAACACCCCCACTTCTAAACTTATGGTGTGACATTTTTCCTGAATATTGTGTGATCTTCAGTGAACACCCCCACTTCTAAACTTATGGTGTGGGCAAGACATTTATAAAATAGCTGAAGATGTTTGCGCTGAGGAAGCTACATTGAGGATCTTTTGCAGACATGTCCAGGACTGCATGGATGTTTGTACACAAACCACAATCGTTGCGCTTT
>NW_025121236.1:0-1054 GCF_004010195.1 Chiloscyllium plagiosum
TCCCTGAGGCACACTATTAGTCACTGATTGCCAGTCAGAATAGTACTCATTTATCCTCACACTTTGCTTCCTGTTAGTTAACCAATCTTCTATCCATGCTAATACTCTACTCCTAACGCCATGCACCTTTATATTATGCAACAGCCTCTTGCACAGCTCCTTGTTGAAGGCCTTTTGGAATACCGGGTACACCAAATCCACTGGGTCCCCGTTGTCCACCTTGCTCGAAATTTCTTCATAGAATTCCAAAAGATTTGTGAAGCATGACCTGACCTACATGAACCCATGCTCTGTCTGTCCAATGGGACCATTTCTATTAAGATTCCCTGCTATTTCTTCCTTGATAATAGACCCAAGCATCTTTCCCACTACAGAGAATAAGCTAACTTGTGTATAATTCCCCACCTTTTGTCCACCTCCTTTTTAAAAAAGTGGCGTCACTTTTGCTGCGTTCCAATCTGCTGGGACTGCCACAGAGTCCAGTAAATTTTGGAAAATTACTGCATTTGCTATTTCTCCTGGCATCTCCTTTAGGGATGCATCCTGGGATGCATTCCTTCAGGGTCAGAAGACTTTTCTGTCATTATCTCAATTAACTCCAACAGTCCAACACTCGCTGTTCTGTAATAATGATAGTTTCCTAATCCTCACCTATCTTTGACTCTTTGCTAATTATTGGCAATATATTAGTTTCCTCCACTGTGATATCCCATAATTAAATGTTCCTTCTTATTTTCCAAAGGATCAACATTTACTTTAGCCACTCTTTTCTCATTCAGTATAACATTTTGCTATCTGTCTTTATAGTCTGTGCTAGTTTATTTTTCTCATGTTCTACCTTACTTTTCTTTATAGCTCTTCTGTGGCTTTCTGTTGACCTTTAAAGTTTTCCCAGTTCTAGTTTCAGGCTGTTTTTGGCCACTTTGCATGCCTTCTCTTTCAATTTGATCACTATCCTTAGATACCCATCGCAGAGTATGCCTTTTCTTACAGTCCTTCTTTTTCACTGGAATATACCATGGCTGAGCACTTTGTAAAGTGCCTTTGAAAATCT
>NW_025121237.1:0-1054 GCF_004010195.1 Chiloscyllium plagiosum
TATCCCAGTATTGTTATCCCGGTCTAGTTATCCCGGTGTTGTTATCCCGGTATTGTGATCCCGGTATTTTTATCCCAGCACTGTTACCCCGGTATTGTTATCCCAGTATTGTTATCCCAATATTGTTGTCCCGGTATTGTTATCCTGAAATTGTTATCCCAGTATTGTTATCCCGGTCTAGTTTTCCCACTATTGATATCCCGGTATTGTTACCCCGGTATAGTTATCCCGGTATTGTTATCCGAGTATTGTTATCCCGGTATAGTTGTCCCGATATCATTATCCTGAAATTGTTATCCCAGTATTGTTATCCCGGTCTAGTTATCCCGGTATTGTTATCCCGGTATTATTACCCCGGTATTGTTACCCCGGTGTTGTTATCCCGGTATTGTGATCCCGGTATTTTTATCCCAGCACTGTTACCCCGGTATTGTTATCCCAGTATTGTTATCCCAATATTGTTGTCCCGGTATTGTTACCCTGTATTGTTATCCCAGTATTGTTATCCCGGCATAGTTATCCCAGTATTGTTATCCTAGTATTGTAATTCCAGTAGTGGTATCCCGGTATTGATACCCCGGTATTGTTTCCCCGGTATTGTTTTCCCAGTATTTTTATCCCAGTATAGTTACCCCGGTATTGTTATCTCACTATTGTTATCCCAATATTGTTGTCCCGGTATTGTTATCCCGGTATTGTTACCCCTGTATAGTTATCCTGGTATTGTTATCCGAGTATTGTTATCCCGTTATAGTTATCACGGTATTGTTATCCGAGTATTGTTACCCGGTATTGTTATCCCAGTGTTGTTATACCAGTATTGTTATCCCAGTATTGTTATTCCGGTATTGTTATCCGAGTATTGTTACCCCGGTATTGTTATCCTGGTGTTGTTATCCCAGTATTGTTCTCACGGTATAGTTATTCCGGTGTTGTTATCCCAGTATTGTTATCCCGGCATAGTTACCCCGGCATTGTTATCCCGGTATTGTTATCCTGGAATATTTATCCCAGTATTGTTATCCCGGTATTGTTATCTTGATTTTGTTATCCC
>NW_025121238.1:0-1054 GCF_004010195.1 Chiloscyllium plagiosum
TTTCGGGCATAAGCCCTTCTTCAGTACTGGGTCAGTGACAGTGCAGGGGTCTGTGTCAGTACTGGATCTGTGACAGTCCGGGGTCTGTACCAGGACTGGGTCTGTTAGAGTGCAGGGTCTGTGCCAGTAATGTGTCTGTGACAGTGCAGGGTCTGTACCAGTACTGCGTCTTTGACAGTGAGGGGTCTGTGTCATTACTGGGTCTGTGACAGTGCATTGCCTTCCCAGGAGTCCGGGGTCTGTACCAGGACTGGGTCTGTTAGAGTGCAGGGTCTGTGCCAGTAATGTGTCTGTGACAGTGCGGGGTCTGTACCTGTATAGGATCTGTGACAGTATGGCCTCTGTACCAGTACTGGGTCTGTGACAGTGAGGGGTCTGTGTCATTACTGGGTCTGAGACAGTGCATTGCCTTCCCAGGACTGGGTCTGTGACAGTGCAGGGTCTGTGTCGTTATTGGGTCTGTGACAGTACATGGTCTGTGTCAGTACTGGGTTTGAGATAGTGCTGGGTCTGTGTCAGTACTGGATCTGAGACAATGTGGGATCGGTACCAATACTGAGTCTGTGACAGTGCGCGCCCTGCACCAGGACTGGGCCTTTGACAGTGTGGAGTTTGTACCAGTACTGGGTCAGGGATGGTGCGGGGTCTGTACCAGTACTGGGTCTGTGACGGTGTGGGCTCTGTACCAGCACTGGTCTGTGACAGTGAGGGATCTGTGTCATTACTGGGTCTGTGACAGTGCATTGTCTTCCCAGGACTAGATCTGTGTCAGTGCAGGGTCTGTGTCAGTACTGGGTCTGTGACAGTGTGGGGTCTGTGTCAGTACTGGGTCTGTGGCAGTGCAGGGGCTGTACCAGTACTGGGTCTGTGACAGTGCGGCGTCTCTACCAATACTGTGTCGATGACACTGCAAGATCTGTACCCGTACTGGGTCTTTGACAGTGCCCGGTCTGTGCCCGTACTGGGTCTGTGACAGTGCAGGGACTGTCCCAGTCCTGGGTCTGTTACAGTGGAAGATCTGTACCAGGAGAAAGTGAGGTCTGCAGACGCTGGA
>NW_025121239.1:0-1054 GCF_004010195.1 Chiloscyllium plagiosum
CTGCAATCACATTCCACACTTGGTCACTGTGTCCACTCACACTGGGTCACTTCTGTCATGCACCACACTGAGTCACTGCTGTCACACTCACACTGGGTCACTACTGTCATACTCCACACTGGGTCACTTCGGTTGCACTGCAGACTGGGTCACTGCTGTCACACTCTCACACTGAGTCACTGCTGTCACACTCCACACTGGGTCACTGCTGTCACACTCACACTGGGTCACTGCAATCACGTTCCACACTTGGTCACTGTGTCTATACTCACACTGCATCACTGCTGTCATGCACCACACTGAGTCACTGCTGTCACACTCAAACTGGGTCACTGCTGTCACACTCCACTCTGGATCACTGCTGTCACACTCCACACTGGGTCACTGCTGACATACGCCACCCTGGGTCACTGCCGTCACACACACACTTGTTCACTGTTCTCACATTCAACACTGGGTCACTGCTGTCATGCACCACACTGAGTCACTGCTGTCACACTCAAACTGGGTCACTGCTGTCTCACTCCACTCTGGATCACTTCAGGCAAACTCCACAATGGTTAATGGCCATCACACTCACACTTGGTCACTGCTATCCAACTCCACACTGGGTCACCGCGGTCACACTCACACTGGGTCACTGCTATTCCACTCCACACTGGGTCACTGCTGTCACACTCCACACTGGATCACTGCTGTCACACTCCACACTATTTAACTGCCGTCACACTACACACTGGGTCACTGCTGTCACAATCGACACTGGGCCACTGCTGACACACTCCGCACTGGGTCACTGCTGTCACACTCACAGTGGGTCACTGCTGTCACAGTCCACACTGGGTCACTTCTGTCATACTCAACACTGGGTCACGGCTGTCACACTCACACTGGGTCACTGCTGTCATACTCCACACTGGGTCACTGCTGTCACACTCACACTGGGTCACTTCTGTCATACCCAACACTGGGTCACTGCTGTCACACTCCATACTGGGTCACTGCTGTCACGCTCACACTTGGTCATTGCTGTCACACTGCACACTGTGTCACT
>NW_025121240.1:0-1055 GCF_004010195.1 Chiloscyllium plagiosum
AAAGCCTGGTGAGAAACGTTTTAAATATATTCATACCTTGCCTAAATTTGATGAGTAGGATATGGAAACCTTTTCCAAAAGTGTCTAAACAATTTCAGTGACCAGTGACCATTTGGGTTTTCTTGATCCAAATAAAACTTGTAGGTTGAGTTCGGCAAGTATTCACAACACAACACTATCAGATGAGGGTCCTGGAGTGTATGAGGAGGTAAAGAATGTGCATTTGAGGTTGTGCCAGAATCCGACAGACAACGTTTCAGGAATATAATGAGGGATCCTGATCAAACATAGACTGAGTTTGAAAGGATCAAACAAAGTAATTTTGATAGCTGGAAAAGAGCTTTACAATACTCTGAGAGAGACAATTACTTTAGATGAGTTCAAAGATTCACTGCCTGACATAGTGCAAACACATTTGGAAGAGCAGAGCATTAAAACGGCAAGGCTGGCAGCTTAAGTTGCTGATGATTATGAACTGGTCCATAAAACAGCTGATTCACCGGTAGCAGTACTGCCTACTCTTGTTGAAAAGCCAGTGGAGACGCAGGTAACTGAAGCAATGCAGAAGTCTAATCCTGGAAGTTTCGTGAGTGTGGGTAACGAAGCCAGTTGAAACAGGAGATATCAAAAATGTAAAGATAAGGAAGCGGAAGTGGCATTTAACGAGAATTTGTTCCATCACATAGTTGTGAAAAAACTATTGAGCAAACTGGGCATCATGCAAATATTTTAGTTCATTTAAACTAATTGCGTTACAGCAGAAAGATAAAAGGTTAAAGCAATTTTATTAAAAAGCATATACGTTAGGAATTTTGAATGTATTCCGGAGTGTTATTAACCTAAAAGTGATGTCCAAATGAGGAGATGATAATTGGGCCGAAGTTCATCAAATCGAATTGCCAATGGGATACAGAAAATAGGTGATGTGAATGCCGCATGAGAGACCACCTAGAAGTTATTTAGGAGTGAGGAAAACACAGGCTGAAAGACAGAAACATTTTTACTGGCCTGGACTGCAACACAATGTAGTTGAATTTTGCCAGACGTGTCATACA
>NW_025121241.1:0-1055 GCF_004010195.1 Chiloscyllium plagiosum
CCCAGTCCCACAGGGGGGAAAGGACAATGTGTGACCCACTGTAACACCCAGTCCCAGGGGGGAAAGGACAGTGTGTGACGCACTGTAACACCCAGTCCCCCAGGGGGAAAAGGAAAGTGTGTGAACCTCTTTAACATCCAGTCCCAGGGGGGAAAGGACAGTGTGTGACCCACTGTAACACCCACTCTCACAGGGGAAAGGACAGTGTGTGACCCACTGTAACAACCAGTCCCAGGGGGGAAACGACAGTGTGTGACCCACTGTAACACCCGGTTCCAGGGGGGAAAGGACAGTGTGTGACCCACTGTAACACCCAGTCCCACAGGGTGGAAAGGACAGTGTGTGACCCACTGTCATACCCAGTCCCACAGGGAGGAAAGGACAGTGTGTGACCCACTGTAACACCCAGTCCCAGGGGGGAATGGACAGTGTGTGATCCACTGTAACACCCAGTCCGACAGGGGGGAAAGGACAGTTTGTGACTCACTGTAACACCCAGTCCCAGAGGGAAAGGACAGTGTGTGACCACTGCAACACCCAGTCCCACAGGGGGATAAGGACAGTGTGTGACCCATTGTAACACCCAGTACCAGGGGGACAGGACAGTGTGTGACCCACTGTAACACCCAGTCCCAGAGGGGAAACGACATTGTGTGACCCACTGTAATACCGAGTCCCACACTGGGGAAAGGACAGTGTGTGACCCACTGTAACACCCCGTCACAAAGGGGTAAGGACAGTGTGTGACCCACTGTAACACCCAGTCCCAGGGGGAAAGGACAGTATGTGACCCACTGTAACACCCAGTCCCGGGGGGGGAAAGGACAGTGTGTGACCCACTGTAACACCCAGTCCCACCGGGGGGAAAGGACAGTGTGTGACCCACTGTAACACCCAGTCCCACAGGGGAGTGGACAGTGTATGATCCAAAGTAACACCCAGTCGCACAGGGGAAAGAACAGTGTGTGACCCACTGTAACAACGAGTCACACAGGGGAAAAGGACAGTGTGTGACCCACTGGAACACCCAGTCCCACAGGGGAATGGGCAGTGTG
>NW_025121243.1:0-1055 GCF_004010195.1 Chiloscyllium plagiosum
TGAAAGATAGATGCTTCATCCAATTACCTGGGCTGTATCCACAGGAGACGGGGCAAATGCAGTATGTGATAGTGATTGTGTGGGTCCCAGAAGATTTCGAATACCATTGAAGTCATGCTTGTACTCCTTAATGGGTTCAATTCGGATTCTTTCCTTTGGCAACAATGCTTCATAGCAAGGACAGTAACCAGGAGGAGGCAAGAACTTGAAATCTCCATGTCTACCACCCAACAAGAATCGGACCCTGCAAGCCAGCAAGAAGTGATGTACAGGACTTATAAAATCTATATGCAACAGCTCAAAGTTTGTGAGAAGATTTGTAGCTCGGGTGCTCGTTGTTGTGGTTCTGTTCGCCGAGCTGGGAATTTGTGTTGCAGACGTTTCGTCCAGTCTAGGTGACATCCTCAGTGCTTGAGAGCCTATTGTGAAGCGCTTCTGTGATGTTTCCTCTGGCATTTGTAATGGTTTGAATCTGCCGCTTCCGGTTGTCAGTTCCAGCTGTCCGTTGCAGTGGTCGGTATATTGGGTCCAGGTCGATGTGCTTATTGATTGAATCTGTGGATGAGTGCCTTGCCTCTAGGAATTCCCTGGCTGTTATCTGTTTGGCTTGTCCTATAATAGTAGTGTTGTCCCAGTTGAACTCATATTGCTTGTTATCTGCGTGTGTGGCTACTAAGGATAGCTGGTCGTGTCATTTCGTGGCTAGTTGGTGTTCATGGATGCGGATCGTTAGCTGTCTTCCTGTTTGTCCTATATAGTCCTTGCATGGGATTTTGTACACTACATTGGTTTTGCTCATGCTGGGTATCGGGTCCTTCGTCCTGGTGAGTTGTTGTCTGAGAGTGGCTGTTGGTTTGTGTGCTGTTATGAGTCCTAGTGGTCGCAGTAGTCTGGCTGTCAGTTCGGAAATGCTCTTGATGTATGGTAGTGTGGCTAGTCCTCTGGGTTGCGGCATGTCCTCGTTCCGTTGTCTTTCCCTTAGGCATCTGTTGATGAAATTGCGCGGGCATCTGTTTTTGGCAAATACATTGTAAAGGTGTTCTTCTTCCTCTTTT
>NW_025121244.1:0-1055 GCF_004010195.1 Chiloscyllium plagiosum
CCCCCTGTCTCACACACACATATATAAATCTATGGGGTGAAATTGCATTTGCAGATACATTCTGTTTTGGTCAAAAAGCGCACCTTTTGTAGACAGTCAGTCAATGTGGCATTTAATAAACTCTCAGTTTGGCAATAAAACCGTCTCGTTCCAGGATGAGACACAATCAGACTGAAACATGGCCTTATCCGTAAAATGCACTGTCTGACCTGAGGTGTCACCTTTATTCTGGTAAAACCTGAAGTTATCTTGGGGCAGGATTTCCATATTAATCAATGAAACCTGCATCTCCATTCTAACTGGTTAAAGACTTAATAGCTATCTAGGTTTGTTCAATATATTCGCATCCGTTATATGACCATTTGATCTTTTACTATAAATTCTGTGTCTGATGTAATCTCTCCCAGTCGCTACCTGAGGAAGGTGCAGGCGCTCCGGAAGCTTGCAGTTTCAAATAAACCTGTTGGACTATTACCCAGTGCCATGTGATTTTTGACTTTGTCCACCCCAATCCAACACCGGCACATCATCATTTCCAAAAAGAATTATCTGTGCCCGGCTGGAATTCCACTGGTAACCCCTGTTGATCAAGTTAATCAGAGACTTCCTCTTTGAAATGTTAAATAGCGGTTAATCTTGATGACACTTGTTGAGCATTGTCACCTTGTTGTGGGAGTCAGGTTATACGATATGTGAGTGAAGTATCAAAATCTATGGGTGCACCAGCATGAGCAGGTGTTTGCTAATCTGCGGAAATGGGAAAATTGATTAGCAACATGACTGCCCTGCTGGTATGGAAGAATCTGTTTGACCTGAGGGTATTTCCACCTTCTGTCTCCCACTCCAAGCTGCTGCTACTTATTGTCACTCACCTGGCCTCATGTGTATGGCAAGATGGGAAGAGTTTGCTGGGGTTAGGGTTACATCGATCAAAGACTCTCTGCAAAGATTCAAGAAAATGACATTGGACAGAATCTTATCGGGGCCCGAATGAGGTGACTACAGTGAGAAATGGGACAGAATCACATGGGAAGTGCAATGAGACTATTTTGACA
>NW_025121245.1:0-549 GCF_004010195.1 Chiloscyllium plagiosum
CTCACTTTATTATAATGAAAACATTTGTGTCTTTTATCTTGTTTGTTCCCCTCAAGGGTTTTTTTTTACCCTGTGGTAAATTCGCCTTATGATCTTCACTGAGATCTACTTTTCCCTTTCCACGTGAGGACATCTCTTTGCTCCAATTTCCATTGCTCGTGGACTGAAATTGATTCTGTAAGCCAAACCGAGTTTATGGAACAGCTCATAATCATCAGCCACTTCAGCTGCTAACCTTGATGTTATCACTCTCTGCTCTTCCACATGAGTTCGCATTACTTCAGGCAGTGAATTTATGAATTTCTCCAAAATAATTACCTCTCTAAGGGCAATTTAGGTTGCTTGATTATTAATGCACTTATCCTTCTATCGAATGTACACTGTTTGATCCTTTCAAAGGAGAAAGTGAGGTCTGCAGATGCTGGAGATCAAAGTTGAAACTTTATTGCTGGAACAGCACAGCAGGTCAGGCAGCATCCAGGGTTTTATTGCTGGAACAGCACAGCAGGTCAGGCAGCATCCAGGGTTTTATTGCTGGAACAGCACAGC
>NW_025121245.1:678-1055 GCF_004010195.1 Chiloscyllium plagiosum
CCAGGGGTTTGATCCTTTCAAACTCAATATATGTTTGACCAGGGTATCTGTTCGATTCCTGAAATGTTTTCTATAGGCTACTGGTACAAGCTCATATGCAGTGAAAATGGATTTTTCCAGCACCTCATATTCCGCAGATACCTCCTCTGATAGGGATGTGAATACCTCACTAGCCCTACCTACAAATTTCGTTAGGATCAACAAAACTCTTATTGCCTCTGGCCATAAGAGGCAATTTGTTTAGCCACCTTTTCGAATGAGTCAAAAAAGACTTCCACATCCTTCTCATTAAATTGAGACAATGCTTGTAATCGGCTAGGCTTCTGGCTACCTGGGGCTTGCTAATCCTCACTCTCTTCCTCACTAACGCTACCCCC
>NW_025121246.1:0-1055 GCF_004010195.1 Chiloscyllium plagiosum
AACTGGAGGGGTACAAATGTCCTGGGTGGGAGATGTGCTCATGTGACTCAGGAGGGATTAAACTAGTTTGGCAGGGGGGGTGGGAATCAGAGCCACACGTCTGAGAGGGGGTCAGTTGCAGACGGGACAGTGACAGGATATCTTAAATCTATCAGGAAGGTTTCTCACGCGATGAAACTGTGATAAAATAAAGGGATCGGTTAAAGTGTGCCTGCTTTAACACAGGAGTGTCAGAAGTAAGAATGATGAACTTAGAGCATGGATCAGTACTTGAGTCTATGATGCTGTGGCCATAACGGAGACGTGGGTTTCACAGGGGCAGGGATGAATCCAGGGTTTAGAAAGTTTAAAAAGAACAGGGAGGATGGAAAAAGAGGAGGGGGTGAAGCATTGCTAATCAGAGAGTGCATCACAGCTTCAGAAATGAAGATTGTTGTAGAAGATTTGTCTACTGAGTCAGTATGGGTGGGAGTTAGGAACAGCAAGGGAACAGCCATCTCATTGAAGGTTTTCTACAAACCCCTAATAGCAGTAGAGAGAATGAAGAACTCATTGGCGGGCAAATTTTGAAAAAATGCAGATGTAGCAGGGTTGTTGTTATAAGTGATTTCAACTTTCCCAATATCGACTGGAACCTCCTTAGTGCAGATGGTTTGGATGGAGCCGGTTTTGTCAGGTGTATTCAGGAGGGTTTCCTTACTCAGTAGACAGACCACCGAGGGGAGAGGCCATTTTAGATTTGGTGCTTGGCAACGAGCCAGGACAGGTGTCAGATCTCGCTGTGGGAGAACACTTTGGAGACAGTGATCACAACTGCCTCACATTTACCATAGCCTTGGAGAGGGAAAGGAGCAGGTACCGAGGGAATATATTTAACTGGGGAAAAGGAAATTATGACTCTATCAGACAGGAGTTGGGAAGTACAGACTGGAGCAATTGTTCCACAGAAAGGGCACAGCAGACATGTGGAGACTATTTAAGGAGCTGTTGTTGCAAGTGATGCATGAAGTTGTTCCTCTGAGACAGATGAGGAGGAGTAAGATTAAGGAATCTTG
>NW_025121247.1:0-1055 GCF_004010195.1 Chiloscyllium plagiosum
CTGGCAAGTGGGAATTTCGCAGAAGTGAGAAAGCGGGAGTTCGGGGACAGCATGCTCCTGTTAGTGTGAAGGGCAATGCGACCAGGGGTAGGGAACAGGACATGGCAGGAGATAGTGAGGCGCTGTTCGAGGACAAAGAAGGCGGTACATGTCAGCTACACGCAGCTGCGATCATGTGAATCCCTTGAGCATATGGATCATAGCAGAACACTTATCAAGGAAATCAGGATTGAAAAAGCGGAAATGACAGAACTTTTGCTAATAAAGTTCAGGAAAATGGAACGAGATTGCACAAGTATATTAAAGGCAATAGAGAAATGAATGAGAGAAATAGGTCTCTTAAAAGAAATTAAAAATATATATATGTAGTTCCACAGGAGATGAGTTATGCTTAGGAGGTTTATTGTCATATGAACTCACACGAGGACAATGAAAAGTTTACAAGTCTCCATATTTGATGCAATCTTATGTTCTAAGTTATCTCCCTCTCCCTCACACAAAAGGTATTGAATCATTGCACAAAGCAGTAAAAGAATATAAAGAGTTAAAATGTAATAGTTCACAACCAGTTCTATCAAGCTGGAAAATGACAGAAACACATTTACCAGTTTAATAACACAGTCCATAAGCATTGATCTCCTGTCTCTACATTTTCTCTAACGGTCTACCATGTGTAACATTATCAAAGGCCTTAGTGAAGCCCATATAAACTACATCAACTGCCATATCCTCATTCACATCCTTTGTCACCTTCTCAAAAAACTCAATGAGGTCTGAGAGACATGAGCTGTCCTTGACGAATCCATGTTGACTATCTCTAATCCAATTTTTGCTTGTTAGATGACTATAAATCCGATCTCTCGTAATCCTTTCCAAAACTTTCGTACAATAGACGTACAGCTCACTGGTCTATTATTAACTCTGCCATCTCTACTGCCCTTCTTGATCAAGGGCACAACATTTGCTGTTATTCCGTTCTCTGGCATTAGCGTGTAGATAATGACGACTGAAAGACCAAAGCCAAAGCCTCCAACATCAACTCCCTAGGTTCCCAT
>NW_025121248.1:0-615 GCF_004010195.1 Chiloscyllium plagiosum
TTTCCCTGTGCTTTTATAGATTTCACAATAAATATTAATTTTCCATTACACCAGCTGGGTACCTTTTAAATGCTGTAATTGTACCAGCCACCACCAATTCCTCTGGCAGCTCATTCCTTACACGCACCATCCTCTGAATATAGGAGTTGCCCCTTAGGTTCATTTTAAATCTCACCCTCACCATGAAGCTATGACCCATCCAGGGAAAAGATCTTGTCTATTTACCCTATCCATGTCCCTCCTGATTTTATAAAAGTTTGTAGAGTCACCCCTCAGCCTCTGGCGCTCGAGAGAAAACAGCCCCAGCCTGTTCAGCTCAAGCCCTGACAACATCCCTGTCAATCTTTTCCGAACACTTTCAAGTTTCACAACATCCTTCCTCTAGCAGAGAGACCAGAACTGCTTACAATATTCCAAAAGTGGCCTAACCAATGTCTGGTGCAGCTACAACATAAATTCAACTCCTATAATCAGAGGATTGGGAAAGTTTTCAAAACCCACAAAAGACAACTGGGAAAGAACGGAGGGGCAAACCGAAGTTTTGCGGGTCAGCTTGGCCATCGGGGCGGGGGGATGGGAATGAGGGAAGGAAGCTGAATGTGCTGGAGCCAAGGC
>NW_025121248.1:647-1055 GCF_004010195.1 Chiloscyllium plagiosum
GGGGCAAACCGAACTTTTGCGGGTCAGCTTGGCCATCAGGGCGGGGGGATGGGAATGAGGGAAGAAAGCTGAATGTGCTGGAGCCAAGGCGCAGGAAGAACAGAGGATGCAAAACCCGGCGTGAAGCTGCAATGAGGAATATTGCATGTGATGTACTTGCACCTGTTGCAGTTACTTGTGGGAATCAGCTGCATTTTAAAAATAAAAACAGAAAACCTAGCTAGCCCTGACACAAAACTACGTGGAAGCCATTTTGTCACGAAGCAATGTTTGCAGTAAAATGTAGCCTGTTAACATAATGCTGTCTGAGCCCTGGCTAAGGAATTCTGTTTTGATAGCCTGACCTTGCAGCTGCAGGCTGTCTCTGCTCCTCTGGCCATTAGACTGTGCTGCTTCATAGAATGATGG
>NW_025121249.1:0-1055 GCF_004010195.1 Chiloscyllium plagiosum
TGTCACACCCAGAATTGCACAGCTTATTCCATCTGGTCTAACCAAAGTATTACATAGCTCTTATAATCCATGGCTTAATGAACAATGGTTATGTCTGCATCCATTCTAACTCATCTATTATATGTCAAGTCACAGTCAAGGATCAGTGGAGAAGCACCCTCTAAGCTTCGCTATATAGTACCATTCATTGTCTACTTCCTTCTTTATAGTACATCACTTCATATTTATAAGCATTACATTCCGTAGGTTATTGATCTGCCCATCTAATCATTCCATCTGCATATTCTAAGAATTAACACTTAGAACAGAGAACATAGAACTATACAGCACCGACCTGTGAACTACTGTCAGCTCGTCCCCCAACACTATCCCAAAATCATCCATGTGCTTATATAATGTTCCTTAATGTGGCTGAGTTGACTACATTACCAGGTAGAGCATTCCACACCCTTACCACTTTCTGCGTAAAGAACCTGACTCTGATAGCTGTTTAAAATCTATCACCCCTCAATTTGTAGTTATTCTCCCTCGTACAAGCTGACGTAATCATCCTAGGAAAAAGACTTTCACTTTCGACCCTATCTAATCCTATGATCATTTTGTATGTCTTTCAAATCCCTTCGTAGCCTTCTATGTTCTATGTTCTATGTTCTATGTTCTTTCCAAAGAGAACAGACCACGTCTCTCAGTCTTTCCTCATAAGATCTCTTCAATACCAACCAGCCGGGCAATCTTTATCTCAAACACAAATTTATTTATTAAACTCACGTCACATCCCTCCAGCATTCACATCTGTATCAGTTATGAATACCACAAATAGTAAGGAATACAGCAGAGATACCTATGATACACTGTCAAATACTGGTTTCTATTAGAAATAGCCGTTGACCACCACCCTTTCTATTCTCCCACGAACCTGAGTTTGCATGCAACTTGGCTAGTTAGTAAACCTGCACCTTGGTTACTCTGACATATCTGTACAATATCTGGAGATATTCCTTAATCTTGCCTCCCAGTGTTTCTTTTGCCCTTCTGTTCATCAATCGCCTGTGAGT
>NW_025121250.1:0-1055 GCF_004010195.1 Chiloscyllium plagiosum
AAGTCAAATATTGCATTTGATCAATACATCACATAGGTGATGAAAACTTGTAATCCTAAAGATTCGGGGCACTTCAGAATTGAGCAAAGGATGCCCAAGGA
This sequence comes from Chiloscyllium plagiosum, assembly GCF_004010195.1. NCBI lineage: Eukaryota > Metazoa > Chordata > Chondrichthyes > Orectolobiformes > Hemiscylliidae > Chiloscyllium > Chiloscyllium plagiosum. The sequence continues at coordinate 102 of NW_025121250.1, forward strand.
AGCAATAAAAAAAGAGTAGAATATTGATTTAAAAACCAGGACACAAAAAAGTTGTGAAATCTTTAACATGTAATAAAAAGTAAATGGTTAGCAGAGACAAAATTGGTTACGGGATTATTTATCACAACAAACAGAGAAATGCTAGAATTAAAATAATTACTGTGTGTCTGGCTGCTCAGAAAATGTTACAAGAAATCTCAGAGAAATGACAACTATCAATGAGAATGAAGAACTGAAAGCAATTTAAGAAAAACTCCTGTACAAATCAATGAAGCAGAAGGTTAACAAATCTCTGACATCTGAAATTATGCATCCCAGTGTTTCAAAAGTGATGTTTAAACAGTTTCTGGACACAGTGCTGATCATCTTGGAAACTGGTTTCTGGAATACAGATTTACATTATTGCAAATTTGAACCCTTGTTGAAAAAAGAATGAAGTGAGAAAACACAGAATGCCAAACTTGTTAACCTAATATGATTGGTAGGGAAAATCATGTCAGAAAATATATTCTGAAAAAAGTATAATTGGACAGATAAAAACAGATGGTCTGATTGGTCTGAGGTCAATGAAATGGAAATAATGTTCAGCAAAGCTTTTGAGCTATCTGAGTCTGTTGCTGGCAGTATAGATGAGGTGGTGAAGTCAATGCCTTCGTGATACAGTTTCTGGTCTATCATTCCAAAAAAACCGAAAAAGTTATGATGACCTCGGTTCAAATATTGCTACAGCCGATGAGAGAATTTAAAAATCTGAAATTAGGAGTCGACTGATGACATTGAATCCTTTGCCAATAGTGAGAAGATGCCTTTTTCACTTATGTTTGGTATCGCCTGCAAATTTGGCCATAGAACATTCACTTCCTTCCTGCACATACTTAATATATTTGTATAATTACTACCCTGCAGAACCGGACGAATCCTTTACCCCATTCATTGTTTCCTTTCCATCAGCCA
>NW_025121251.1:0-1055 GCF_004010195.1 Chiloscyllium plagiosum
GAATGGAGGCTACACCTCCTGGTTTACAAAACCTGGGCACGAACCACTGAGTTAAGGAAGCACTAACGTCTTGAGACTGACAAAAGATGATGACCTCGAGCAGAACAAATTCTGTCAAATCAGCTTTGTGATAAAAGCTTCGTTTTGTGTGACAAAATACGACTTGAAACCGACTTCTTTGATCACTTGTTTGATACAACACTTTGTCAGCTTCCCAATATCTCATAATGTGACAGGGATCAACATTTGTTTAAACTCACACAGAGAAAACAACACCACTGGCCTCTGGCTGAACAGTCAACTCTCCCTCCCACACAGCCAAGTTCATTCAGGTCCAGGGCCTCCGCCGCTCTCATGAACTGTCCTATCTGTACATCTTCCATCCCACCTATCTGCTCCAGCCTGCGCTGCGACCTTTCATCATTGTCCCCACCTCCGTCAATCTATCACACTCTCCGCTACCTTGTCCCACCCCACCTGCTTCCATTTGTCTCTGTACTCCCTCGGTTCACAAGCCTCTTTCCTGATGAAGTCTCGTGTCCAAAACATCGATTGTCCTGCTCATTCGTTGCTGCCTGCCCTGCTGCGCTTTTCCAGCATTACACTTTCGACTCAGTGGAGAGGTAGTGGATTTTGAGTTAGGGACTGAAGTCAGAGGCCTCAATTTTGCAATGGTTGAATTGTAAGAAATGTCTGCTCCAACAGGACTGTATGTCAGACATGTCAGGACAGTGTTTGACCTGGAGGGAACACGGAGGCGATCGTCTTCATATCCACCTGCTGACCTGCTCGTTCTCTGTGGTGGAAGTTGTGTGCATGAAAGATTCTGATAAATTCTGGTCAAATTCTTAGTGTCTAAAATCCCTTACCTTCAGACCATATCTTCAGACAGATTCTTGAGTCTTTTGAAAGACGGTTTCACACTCTCATTTTGGGATCACATCAATTTCGCAGGATATTAGAAGGCGAAGATTTAGAAGTCAACCTCTCCACCATGATCTGTTGAAGCCACGAATTTTATACCAAATACAACTTGATCAGATTTCGAACATGAA
>NW_025121252.1:0-1055 GCF_004010195.1 Chiloscyllium plagiosum
TTACTTACACCTGTACGAAGATATACAGGCAGGGCATAGTAAACAATGATGTAGAGAACAATCGCTATAAAACATGTTTGAGAGCCATGCAGGTTACGCTGCACAGGGCGTGGGCGAGGCGAGATCAACAGGAACAAGATCAGCATTACCTGAGATTAGAGAATACACCCATCAGTCTAATAACAATCACGAAGAAGCTGTTCCTGAACCAGCTGCTCAGTGTTTTCAAGCTTCTGTACCTTTTAGCCAGATGGAAGAGGTTGGAGGAGACCATTTCCAGTGCGAGCAGCAGCGAAGGTAAGACCGTTTGGTTTTAAAAGTGCTTACCGGTAGCGGGCAGCGGTTTTTTTTTTTCTCTTTCACTCTCTCTTCACAGAAAGAGCGGGAGCACCAGGGAGAAGTGGCGACGACCAGAGGGGCAGCCGGGAAGGAAAGCGGTGAGTATTTATACTCACCCTTCGAAGCCGTCGGTCATTTCCAGTGCGAGCAGCAGCGAATGTCGCCAATTTTCTAAGGATCTGTATCTCTTTGTTCCGTGACCATTCATGTATCTTTCCAGAAACATCTTAAAATAAACCACTGGTCACAGTTCTCCATTTTGAGAAACTCCTTCCCCCTACTATTCTCTGCCTCATGTTGCCCAGCCAGTTCTATATCCACCTAGCTCGCGCACCATGTAACTTCACTTTTGACATACCCCGACCATGGGGAAACATATCAAACGCCTTCCTGAAGTCCACGTACATGACATCTGCAGTCCCTCCCTCATCAATAAACTTTGTCACTTCCTCAAAGCATTCTATTGATTTGGTAAGACATGACCTTGTCTGCACAAAACGGCATGGTGGCACAGTGGTTAGCACTGCTGCCTTATAGAGCCAGAGACCCGGGTTCAATTCCCGACTCAGGCGACTGACTGTGTGGAGTTTGCACGTTCTCCCCGTGTCTGCGTGGGTTTCCTCCGGGTACTCCGGTTTCCTCCCACACTCCAAAGATGTGCAGGGTCAGGTGTTTTGGCCACGCTAAATTGCCCGGAGTGTTAGGTTAAAGGGGTA
>NW_025121253.1:0-1055 GCF_004010195.1 Chiloscyllium plagiosum
AAATTCTATGGCTTGTTTGTTACTTGGTTTACAGGATTCTCGATAGTTTCAAAGCCTCTGAGACAGTTCTTCCCACCCCACACCACTCCCCACTTCGATTGAGAGAGAGAGAGAGAGAGAGAGAGAGGGCCAGTCTTTGACTAAACTCTCCCCATATTAACACCGTAAATTTGGTATGTGATCCTGCATAAAACTTCACATTGTGCACAATCCCGACAGCAGCCACAATACCTTCATACTAAAACAGTTAACTATTCCCACCAGCTTCTGACCTCCATGGAGAACATGTGTCCATCGTCTCAGAGATGGAAGATACTTCTTTGAGACTTGGCACAAAACATTTGGCATCTTTCCTCACTGCCGGCAAAACAGGCTGCAGTATCATATGTCCCACAAGCAATGGAGCCACGGGAGCATTGTGAGCCGTCTGTGAATGTATCCTCTGCTCCATTGGTTTTTCAGGTTGGAGCATCAATGACACCCTCCTCTTCCTATGTAAGATTCTTGAAGGGCTAAATGGCCTCCTCCTGGTCCCTTGGAACAGGTTCAAGGGTCTGATTGGGCTCTGCCTGTTCCTGTTTAACAGCTCGATGTACTGACCATACCCCTCCTCTTCCTGTGGAACAGGCAGGAGGATTGAATGGGCTGTCCCTCTTCTTGTTTAGTTATTTCGATAGGTTGAATGACTTCCACGTATCCGTGTGCAGCCAGCTTGAGGTGCTGATGAGCTCCTCTTTAAACTGTGGAAATGTGCAGTGTCTGGCCGTGTTGTTCCATGAATGCTAACGACACTTTAACAGCACAAAACTGAATGCTGTCTAGGTCTTGCTGCACATGGACACAGAGACTGGTTCAGGAGCTGAGGTGTGACAAAATGTTCTGAATATTGTGTGATCTTCAGTGATGACCCTGCTTCTGATCTTATGAGAGATGGCGGGCATCGGGGGTGCGTAGACGTTGACAAAGGAGCTGAATATGTTTGTGCTGAGGAAGTTAACCTAAGGATCTCCTGAACAGATGATCTGTGGCTGAGAGGATTGGCAGCCACAGCCCAA
>NW_025121254.1:0-1055 GCF_004010195.1 Chiloscyllium plagiosum
CCCCCCCCCCCCCACATAGTTATAGAATATTCTGGAGAATGACAATTATGGAATGTTCCAAATAATGTTCCAACTTATTCCTAATTCAGTATAACGGCTGTTCCCCAGTGTGTAACATGTAAGAGGATAGAGTAGAGATGTACGTTTTTCAAATCACACACAATTAAAATCCATCATTAGGATTCAGTACTTCAAATATTTTCCAACATTCAATAGGTTCGGGGGTGATCAGATGGTTTTCTCAGCTCCATGTTACAGGAACTTTCAGTCATTCAACCACCAGGTTCCTGTTACTGAGCAGATGGTTCTCAGACACTTTTTCCTCCGGGTTTCTTCTAGCACGTGTTCAGAAGGCATTTCCCATGAGGACGGACTCTCCATACTATAGATTTCATCTGATTTATAATTTCTTGCAACAGTCAGCATGCTTGCCACAGACCAATCAAAAACATGCACTTATGTTATGGTTATGAAAGGTTTGTGAAGGTTTGTAGCTCAGGTTGAAGTTTAGGGTGTAGGTTTGCTCGCTGAGCTGCAGGTTTGATATCCAGACGTTCCATCACCTGGCTAGGTAACATCATCAGTGGCGACCTCCAAGTGAAGCGAAGCTGTTGTCTCCTGCTTTCTATTTATATCTTTCTCCTGGATGGGGTTCCTGGGGTTTGTGATGATGTCATTTCTGTTCGTTTTCTGACGGGTAGATAGAAGGCATCTAGATCTATGTGCTTGTTTATAGCGTTGTGGTTGGAGTGCCAGGCCTCGAGGAATTCTCTGGCATGTCTTTGCTTAGCCTGTCCCAGGATAGATGTGTTGTCCCATTCGAAATGGTGTTTTTTTTCATCCATGTGTAGGGCTACGAGGGAGAGAGTGGCGTGTCTTTTTGTGGCTAGCTGGTGTTCGTGTATCCTGGTGGAAACTTTCTTCCTGTTTGTCCTTCGTAGAGTTTGTGGCAGTCCTTGCATGGAATTTTGTAGATGACGTTGGTTTTGTCCATGGGTTGTACTGGGTCTTTTAAGTTTGCGAGTTTTTGTTTGAGAGTGTTGGTGGGTTTGTGT
>NW_025121255.1:0-1055 GCF_004010195.1 Chiloscyllium plagiosum
GGGAGATTGCGGGTAAGTGGAGTTGAAATGCCCGTCAGCCACGATTGAATGGCGGAGTGGACTCGATTGGCCTTATGGCCTTACTTCTGCTCCTATGTCTTATGGTCTTATAGTTTCCCTACATGAACTAATAACAGGGCTCAGAAGAGCCAGGAGGAGATATGAGAGCCAGGAGTATACATGAGAAGTTGTTGGCAGATAGGGTCAGGGTTAACCCGACGGCTTTCCATAGGTATGTCTGGAATAAAAGAATGACGATAGTTAAATTAGGGCCATAATAGTGGGAAGTTGTGTGTGGAGTCAGAGGAGACATGAGAAACACTAAATAAATATTTTTCGACAGTGTTCACTATAGAAAATGAAAATTTTGGCGAGGAAGATACAGAGATACTTGCATCTAGACTCGAAGAGATTGAGGTTCCCAAGGAAGAGGTATTAGAAATACTGCAGAGTGTGAAAATGGACAAGTCCTCTGGGCCGGATGGGATCTATCCTAGGTTCCTCTAAGAAGCAAGGGAAGAGATTGCCGAGCCTGTGCCATTGATTGTCTACAGGAATAGTGCCTGAGGACTGGAGGATAGCAAATGTGGTTCCCTTGTTCAAGAAGTGTCGTAGAGACAACCCTGGTAATTACAGACCAGTGAGTCTCACTTCAGTTATTGGTAAAGCGTTAGAAAAGGTTATAAGAGATAGGATTTCTAATCATCTCGAAAATAATAATCTGATCAGGGACAGTTAGCACGGTTTTGTAAAGGGTAGGTCGTGCCTAACGAATCTTATGAGTTTTTTGACAAAGTGACCAAACAGGTGGATGAGAGTAAGCAGGTTGATGTGCTTTATATGGTTTTGAGCAATGCGTTCGATAAGGTTCCACACTGTAGGCTATTATACAAAATGAGTAGGAATGGGATTGTAGGAGACATAGCAGTTTGAATCAGTAATTGGCTCGCTGAAAGAAAACAGAGTGTTGTAGTTGATACAACATGTTTATCTTGGTGTCCACATAATAGTCATTCCGCAACGGTCGATGTTGGGTCCACTGCTATTCATCATTT
>NW_025121256.1:0-1055 GCF_004010195.1 Chiloscyllium plagiosum
GTGTAAAACTCACTAAGCTCGGAGAGTGAGTGTCAACCCACTGAGCTTGGGGAATGAGTGTAAAACTCACTGAGCTCGGGGAATGAGTGTAAAACACACTGAGTTCGGGGAGTGAGTGGAAAACGCACTGAGCTCGGGGAGTGAGTATAAAACTCACTGAGCTTGGGGAGTGAGTGTAAAACTCATTGAGCTGGGGGAGTGAGTATAAAACACACTGAGCTCGGGGAGTGACTGTAAAACTCTCTGAGTTCGGGGATGGACTGTTAAAGTGACTGACCTCGGGGAGTGAGCGTAAATCTCACTGAGCCTGTGGAGTGAGTGTCAAACTCACTAAGATCGGGGAGTGAGTGTAAAACTCACTGAGCTCGGGGAGTGAGTGTAAACCTCACTGAGCTCGGGGAGTGAGTGTAAAACAGACTGAGTTCGGGGAGTGAGTGTAAAACTCATTGAGCTCGGGGAGTGACTGTAAAACTCTCTGAGTTCGGGGATGGACTGTTAAAGTGACTGACCTCGGGGAGTGAGAGGAAATCTCACTGAGCCTGTGGAGTGAGTGTAAAACTCACTATGCTCGGGGAGTGAGTGTAAAACTCACTGAGCTCGGGGAGTGAGTGTAAAACACACTGAGCTCGGGGAGTGAGTGTAAAACTCACTGAGCTCGGGGACTGAGTGTAAAACTCACTGAGCTTGGTGAGTGTGTGTAAAACTCACTGAGCTCGGGGAGCGAGTGTAAAACTCACTGCGCTTGGGGAGTGAGTGTAAAACTCACTGAGCTCGGGGAGTGAGTGTAAAACACACTGAGTTCGGGGAGTGAGTGTAAAACTCACTGAGCTGGGGGAGTCAGTGTAAAACTCACTGAGCTCTGGGAGTGAGGGTAAAACTCACTCAGCTCCGGGAGTGTGTGTAAAACCCACTGAGCTCGGGAGTGAGTGTAAAACTCACTAAGCTCGGAGAATGAGTGTAAAACCCACTGAGCTTGGGGAGTGAGTGTAAAACTCACTGAGCTCGGAGAGTGAGTGTAAAACGCACAGAGCTCGGGGAGTGGGTGTAAAACTCAC
>NW_025121257.1:0-645 GCF_004010195.1 Chiloscyllium plagiosum
ACGCCACGGGAACCCTGTTCCTATTATTGTCACGACCATGGGAACCCTGTTCCTATTATTGTCACCGCAACAGGAACCCTGTTCCTATTATTGTCGCCACAACAGGAACCCTGTTCCTATTATCGTCGCCGCCATGGGAACCCTGTTCCTATTATTGTCATCGCCACAGGAACCCTGATCCTATTATTGTCGCAGCCACGAGAACCCTGAACCTATTATTGTCTCCGCCTCGGGAACCCTGTTCCTATTATTGTCAGCGCCACGGGAACCCTGTTCCTATTATTGTCACCGCCATGGGAACCCTGTTCCTATTATTGTCTCCGCCTCGGGAACGCTGTTCCTATTATTGACACCGCCACAGGAACCCTATTCCTATTATTGTCGCCGCCACGGGAACCCTGTTCCTATTATTGTCACCGCCACAGGAACCCTGTTCCTATTCTTGTCGCAGCCATGGGAACCCTGTTCCTATTATTGTCACCGCCATGGGAACCCTGTTGCTATTATTGTCGCAGCCGCGGGAACCCTGTTCCTATTATTGTCGCCGCCACGGGAACCTTGTTCCTATTATTGTCGCAGTCACGGGAACCCTGTTCCTATTATTGTCACCGCCACAGGAACCTTGTTCGTATTATTGTCGCCGCC
>NW_025121257.1:690-1055 GCF_004010195.1 Chiloscyllium plagiosum
GCCACGGGAACTCTGTTCCTATTATTGTCGCCGCGACGGGAACCCGGTTCCTATTATTAGCACTGCCACAGGAACCCTGTTCCTATTATTGTCAGCGCCACGGGAACCCTGTTCCTATTACTGTCGCAGCCACGGGAACCCTGTTGCTATTATTGTCAGCGCCACGGGAAACCTGTTCCTATAATTGTCAACGCCACGGGAACTCTGTTCCTATTCTTGTCACCACCACGGGAACCCTGTTCCTATTATTGTCGCAGCCACGGGAACCCTGTTCCTATTATTGTCACAGCCGTGGGAACCCGGTTCTTATTATTGTAACCGCAGCTGGAAACCTGTTCCTATTATTGTCACCGCCGCGGGAATCC
>NW_025121258.1:0-1055 GCF_004010195.1 Chiloscyllium plagiosum
GAGTAATAAACAGTCTGTGTAATATTAGAGTAACATACCCTCATTCACATTAGAGTAATAAACAGTTACTCTGTGTAATATTAGAGTATTATACCCTCAGCCTCATTATCATTAGAGTAATAAACAGTCACTGTGTAATATTAGAGTAATGTACCCTCATCCTCATTATCATTAGAGTAATAAACAGTCTCTCTGTGTAATATTAGAATAATATACCCTCAGCCTCATTATCATTTGAGTAATAAATAGTCACTGGGTAATATTAGAGTAATATACCCACATCCTCATTATGAGAGTAATAAACAGTCACTCTGTGTAATAGTAGAGTAATATACCCACGTCATTATCATTAGTGCAATAAACAGTCACTCTGCGAAATATTAGAGTAATATACCCACATCCTCATTATCATTAGAGTAATAAACAGTCACTCTGTGTAATAGTAGAGTAATATATCCACATCCTCATTAGCATTAGAGTAATAAACAGTCACCCTGTAATATTAGAGTAATATACCCTCAGCCTCATTACATTACACTAATAAACAGTCAGTATGTATAATATTAGAGTAATATACCTTCAGCCTCTTTATCATTAGAGTAATAAACAGTCGCACTGTGTAATATTACAGTAATATACCCTCAGCCTCATTATATTACAGTAATAAAGTCACTGTGTGTAATATTAGAGGAATATACTCACATCCTCATTATCATTACAGTAATAAAGTCACTGTGTGTAATATTAGAGGAATATACTCACATCCTCATTATCATTACAGTAATATACAATCACTGTGTAATATTAGAGTAACGTACCCTCATCCTCATTATCATTAGAGTAATAAACAATCACTCTGTGTAATATTACAGTAATATACTCTCAGCCTCATTATCATTACAGTAATAAACAGTCACTGTGTGTAATATTAGAGTAATATACCCACTTCCTCATTATCATTAGAGTAATAAACAGTCAATGTGTGTAATATACCCACATCCTCATGATCATTAGAGTAATAAAGTCACTCTGTGTAATATTAGAGTAATATACCC
>NW_025121259.1:0-1055 GCF_004010195.1 Chiloscyllium plagiosum
TGTAAACCAGAAACAAAAACATTTTCGGGAAAATTTCAGCAGGTCGACCAGCATCTGTGAAGAGAAATCAGCGATAACATTTCTGAGTAAGGGTGACTAGACCCTAATTATTAACTGATTTTTCTTCACAGATGCTGCATGACCTGCTGAACATTTCCAACAACATCTGAACAAGTTTAAAGGGAGTTGTGTCAGGCAAGTTTCTTATGCAAAAGGTGGTCAGTGACTAGAATGTACTTACCTGAGAGATGGTAAAAGCAGAAACAATCACAATGGTTAAGAGGCATTTGGGCTGACACATAAGCAGGCATGGGTTGGCAGGGATATGGATCATGGACAGGCAGATGGAATCAGTTTGGAATGGCATCATGATCCACACAGACATGGTGGGCCGATTATTCCGGTACTGTAATGTTCTGTTTTCCAGGGGGGAGAATGTGTGGAGGGAGAGATAATATTTTGAGTGGAATATGTCTCTTCTTTAGAACACACAGTAAGTTGACAATTTTGAGAGAAGCAATGTAGAAAGGGAATATATGTTTGAATGGCACAGACACAGGGAGTAGGACAGCAGGAATGGGGGATAATGTGTACAAATCATTAAAGGAGAGAGAACATAAAGTGTTTTGAGTAAACGTATAGGATACTGGGCTTCATTAATAGAGGGAATGATAACAAACTCATGGAAAAGATGCTGACCATTAACAAAGCTCTGGTTAGGTCACAGTGAATCATTGCATCCAATTCTGGTCACCAGATTCCTGGTCAGGGTGAGAAAGTTAAAATACCACAGAGGGACCTGTTCCATACTTTGCTTTCTTTCAGGATGCATTGGCAACTCAAGGGTTAAACATTCTCCTGCCAAAGGTCTTACTGCCGTATTAAACATTCTCCTGCCAAAGGTCTTACTGCCGTATTCTAAGAGTACAAGGCCTATACTCTTACAACACAGACAGAACACCTCAGTAGGGGGAGGCGGACTGTACCTTCGAAATAGAACGTATTGCAGGAAAAAATGTGGGTTCCCCCGTAATCCCAGACAGAGGAATTTGCCT
>NW_025121260.1:0-1055 GCF_004010195.1 Chiloscyllium plagiosum
ACACACACATGCAGACACACTCACACACACAGACACAGGTTCATTGCTGCCTGAAAGTGTAGTTGCAGGTAGATAGAATACTCAAGAAGGCTTCACCAGTTTCCCTATCTCCCCTCTCCCTACCTCTTCCAACCCTTCAACCTGGCACCGCTCTCTTGACCTGTCTTATCTGTCCATCGTCGTTCCCATCTATCCGCTCCATCCTTCCCTCTGACCTATTACTATATCCCCATTTGCACCTATCTATCGCCTTCCCACCTACATCAACCCAACCCTCCTATTTATCTCTCAGCCCCCTTCGCCCCTCACATTCCTGATGAAGAGCTTATGCCCAAAATGTCGATTCTCCTGCTCCTCAGATGCTGCCTGAACTGCAGTGCTTTTGCAGCGTCACACATTTTCAGCTCTGATCTCCAGCATCTGCAGCCCTCACTTCCTCCTACTGAAGAAGGCGATTGGTATGCTTTCCTTTATTGGTCAGTGCATTGAGTACAGGAGTTGGGAGGTTATGTTGCAGCTGTACAGGATGTTGGTTAGGCCGCTCTTAGAACACTGCCAAAGGGCAAATATTGTTAAACTTGAACAAGTTCAGAAATGATTTACAAGGATGTTGCCAGGTTTGAAGGATTTGAGCTACAGGGAGAGGCTGAACAGGCTGGGGCTGTTTTCCCTGGAGCGTCGGAGGCTGAGGAGTGACCTATAGAGGTTTACAAAATTATGAAGGGCATAGATAGGGTAAATAGGCAAAGTCTTTTCCCTGGGGTGGGGAGTCCAGAACTAGAGGGCATAGGTTTAGGGTGAGAGGAGAAAGATATAAAAGAGACCTAAGGGGCAACTATTTCACACAGAGGGTGGTGCGTGTGTGGAATGAGCTGCCAGAGGAAGTGGTGGAGGCTGGTACAATTACAATTTAAAAGGCATTTGGATGGGTATATGAATAGGAAGGGTTTAGAGGGATATGGGCTGGGAGCAGGCAGGTGGGACTAGTTTAGTTTGGGAACATGGTCAGTACGGACTGGTTGGGCCGAAGGGTCTGTTTCCATGCTGTAAGACCC
>NW_025121261.1:0-1055 GCF_004010195.1 Chiloscyllium plagiosum
ACTGAGATTCAATCCCTGTCACTGACTGAGATTCAATCCCCGTCACTGAATGAGATTCAATCCCTGTCACTGACTGAGTCTCAATCCCTGTCGCTGAATAAGATTCAATTCCTGTCACTGATTCAGATTCAATTCCTGTCACTGACTAAGGTTCAATCCCTGTCACTGATTCAGATTCAATTCCTGTCACTGGTTGTGTCTCAATCCGTGTAACTGATTGAGGCTCAATCCCTATCACTGACTGAGGTTCAATCCCTGTCACAGACTGAGATTCAATCACAGTCAATGAGTGAGTTTCCATCCCTGTCACAGACAAAGGTTCAATCCCTGTCACTGACTGAGGCTCAATCCCTGTCACTGACTGAGGCTCAATTCCTGTCACTGACTGAGGCTCAATTCCTGTTGCTGACTGAGATTCAATCCCTGTCACTGATTGAAGGTCAATCCCTGTCACTGATTGAGCTTCAATCCCTTTCACTGATCGAGATTCAATCCCTTTCACTGATCGATATTCAATCCCTGTCACTGACTGAGGGTCATTCCCTGTCACTAACCGAGGTTCAATCCCTGTCACTGAATGAGATTCAATCGCTGTCACTGAATGAGATTCAAACCCTGTCACAGACTGAGTTTCAATCGCTGTCACTGACTGAATTTCAATCCCTGTCACTGACCGATGGTCAATTCCTATCTCTGACTGAGATTCTACCCCTGTCACTGACTGAGGTACAATCCCTGTAATTTACTGAGATTCAATCCCTGTCACTGACTGAGGGTCAATCCCTGTCACTGACTGAGGTTCAATCCCTGTAATTTATTGAGATTCAATCCCTGTCACTGACTGAGGGTCAATCCCTGTCACCGACTGAGGTTTTGTCCCTGTCACTAACTGTGATTCAATTCCATGTTACTGACTAAGGTTCATTACCTGTCACTGACTGAGATTAAATTCCTGTCACTTACTGAGATTCAATTCCTGTCACTGACTGAGATACAATCTCTGTCACTGACTGAGGTTCAAATCCTGTCACTGACTGAGATACAATCTCTGTCAC
>NW_025121262.1:0-1055 GCF_004010195.1 Chiloscyllium plagiosum
CCTTAGTTCCAACATGAACTGCAGCCTCACAGCGCTAGGGACCCGGGTTCGATTCCACCCTTGGGTGACTGTGTGGAGTTTACAGATTATCCCCGTGTCTGCATGGGTTTCCTCTGGGTGCTCTGGTTTCCCCCCACAATCCAAAGATGTGCAAGTCAGGTGAATTGGCCATGCTAGACTGCCTATAGTGTTAGGTGCATTAGTTAGGGGTAAAAATAGGGTAGGGGAATGGGTCTGGGTGGGTTACATTTCAGAGGGTAGGTGTGGACTTGTTGGACCGAAAGGCCTGTTTCTGTGCTGTAGCGAATCTAATTCAATCTATGAACAGGAACAAAGAAGCCATCCCAGAGCTACTGTGGCCTGGTTCTCACTCTCCAAGGTAATAATGTAATGCACATTAATTTCTTCCCAGTAATATAAAAGCTAAGTACTATGCAGGGTGGAGATCGGAAATCAAAACAGAAAGCGCTGGAGCCACTCAACAGATCTGGCAGCATCTCTTTTCCAAATAAAAGTCATTTAGGACTGAAGACATCAACTCTGGCTTTCAATCCATGGATTCTAACAAACATGTTGAGCTTCTTCAGCACTTTTTAAGAATCATAGAATCCCCATTCAGCCCACCAAGTCCACACCAACCCTGTGAAGAGTATTCCACCCAGACCCATCCTATCCCTGTAACCCTACATTCCCCATGGCCAATCCACCCTAAGCTGCACATCTTCGAACTGTGGGAGGAGACTGGAGCTCCCGGAGGAATCCCAAACAGACACAGGAAGAATGTGCAAACCCTTCTCAGACAGTTGCCCGAGGCTGGAATCAAACCCAAGTCTCTGTTGCTGTGAGGCAGCAGTGCTAATCACTGCGCCACCCGGTGCAACAGTTGCTGGGTCAAAATTATAGAATGCCAATTGTGTGTGACGATAAAACACATTCACCATGAGACTGCAATGGATCAGATCCACCACCGTTCTACTGAAGGGCATTGAGTGTTGGGGAACAAATGCTAGTTTTGCCATCAATTTATGTAGACAGGCCAACAAGAGGTGAGGCCA
>NW_025121263.1:0-1055 GCF_004010195.1 Chiloscyllium plagiosum
AAGCAGTATTTGACACACTTTCCTTCATTGTCCTGAGCTGTGATATGAATTGGAGACATTTGTAACATTGTCCTAAATATTTGCCTTAGGCAGAGGAGGCTACGGATTGACCTTATAAAGGTTTAAAAAACCATGCGGGGCCTCAGTAAGGTGAAAGGCCAAGGGTAGGTGAGTCCAACGCTAGAGGGTATAAACGTGAGGTGAGAGAGCAAGGATTTAAAGAGGGAGCTACGCAGCAACATTATCCACAGAGGATGGCGCATAGACGGAACGGGCCGCCAAAGGAAATGGGAGAAACGTGTACAATTACAACATGGAAAAAACATTTGGGGAGATACATGGAGAGGAGAAGGTTTGAAGAGATAAGGGCCAAACACAGGCATATGCGACACGTTTAGTATCAGAATCATGGTCAGCATTGATGGGTTAGAGTGAAGGTTCTGTTTCCGTGCTACATGACTCTGTATCCAGATAAAGAGGAGGAGACTACTGAGATAAGACATGTTGTAGACACTGAAGCAAGCTACAACGATAGGGATGGTAGGCTGGAATGCAGTACGTTGCAAATTAGTGAAGTGACTATAAGGAAGGGAGGAGGCTACAAAGTCAGCAACTGTTATAGGATTTAAAAAATTATTGAAGACATTGGTCACCAAGATATGACATAGATTCAGTGTTGCAGTGTGGTTAGTCTTAGTCCAACAGACCTTACATTATGGGCAGGGATTGAGCCTGGGGTATGTCTGTATTGTGCTCCCCCTCCAGCACTGTATCTATGTCATGTACTGTTGGCTGATGTTTGGAGCCCACTCATTGCTCTCTGCTCTGTGCACTGTGAGTAATCTTACCTCATTCCAGGATTTATTGAAGGCTCCAGATCTCCCTGCCCTTTGTCTCTCTGGCTGACCAAACATCTTCAACGTGTTGATTGACGAGAAACCCAGCAGTTGGGAAGTCGATTGAGTCAGGACTTTCCTGAGTACGTGTAGGAGACAGAGAGATAGACAGAATGGGAAATTAGATTATATTAGATTAGATTAGATTAGATTAGATTA
>NW_025121264.1:0-1055 GCF_004010195.1 Chiloscyllium plagiosum
TTTTGTCTTATTGTCTGAGAGGGACTTGATAAGTTGAAGTTCATTTTCGTTCTAAGTTATACATTGCTGTCACTCAATGACTGCCCGTTCGCTGCGTCCTCTGTGCGTCTAGCATATGAAAAGCTGTCGTCCTCTGTGCATCTAGCATATGAAAAGCTTTCGTTGAATGTTCTTTGGGCTGGTTGGCTGATTTGTTACATAGAGTGAAGCCAACCAGCACATACATTCATTTCTCGTAATAGCTGTTTTTGTTATGACGTCATTGCAACCATGTCGTCAGTGAGTTTTCAGCTCTCATTGCCTGTTCCCTTCCAAATGTAGAGTTACGGGGGCAGGCACAGGAGAGGAAACACGTCCCAACCAGTTTCATTAGCATCCCGTCCAGTAAATTTATTCAATTTGACAACGCGGTAGTTTGAGAAGTGCGGCAATGCACATTTTCCTGTGGGTGCACACGAAAGGAGATAGAAATTCTGATTGTATTGAAACGTTCTGAGTAACACTGATACACAGAAAATCACAGCCACGCACAAAATCACAGAATCAGAGAGAAAGAGAAAGTGACGGGGTGGAGAGAGGAGACAGAGGACGAGAAATGATGGAATGCACAACGGAAGAACTCAGGAAGTCGGAAAGACAGATCGAGAAGGGCCAGGCTCCATTGAGTTATAAAGGGGATTTCAGTAAATGGGAGACAGAGAATTGGAAGACGACAATTTAGAAGCAAATTATTTCAGGCAAAGTGAAACAAGGAGTAAAATTCGTTCAGCCGAATTCTCTTGAGGTTGTCATAAGGGAAAAGGAAGCCATTGCGTCCACCATTCGCCCATCGTGCCGGTTGCAGTGGGACCGGCGGTTTTTCAGACCCTTGCTCTCTCGAAGAAAGTTTTTTTTATTTATATAAACAATTTGAACGAAAAAAACGGAAATAGTTAGCAGGTTGGCGGATAACTCAAAAATAGTTGGCATTTTGGACACGAAGAAGGGGTTATGAAGGGGTCATGATCAATTCGTTTATTGCTCCGAGGAGTAGCGGATGGAATTTAATTTGAAAA
>NW_025121265.1:0-1055 GCF_004010195.1 Chiloscyllium plagiosum
TGTGTAAAATGGGAACCAAGACAATATATTTGTGAACAGAGCTTTGGTTGGTGAGCCATGCTTCCCGGAATTCTCGCACGTGACACTGTTTGGCATGGTAAAAACAATGACTGCAGATGCTGGAAACCAGATTCTGGATCAGTGGTGCTGGAAGAGCACAGCAATCCAGACACTGTTTGGCATGTCCTAAGATGGATATGTTATCTCAGTCGAACAGGGTGCTTCCTCATCGGTATGTAACGATACTAGTGAGAGTGGGTCATATCTTTTTTAAGTTCATGTATCCTGGTGACTAGTTTTCTGCCTGTTTGTCCAATGAAGTGTTTGTTTGCAAGGTATTTTATAAATGACATTACTTTTGCTTGGTGTCTGTATATGTTCTTCTTAATTCATTAGCTGCTGTTTCAGTGTGTTGGTGGGGTTGTGGGCTGCATTGATTCCAAGAACTCTGAGTAGTCTGGCGGTAATTGAGGACGGGATATCACTAGAGCTTCCTTCTCCAGTAAGATGTTTAATTTCTTACCACTGGATATGCAGAACTGCAGAGATTCAACCATATCCATTACTTGTGGGATCGTTTGGCTCTGTCTATCATTAGTTGCTTATCTGGAGATTTCTTTGGTGTGGTGGAGAGTGGCTAGGATTTCTAGATTCCTTTCGTTCTGCTTCTTTGCGTTTGTTGCTGAGAGTTCTGCTGACTATGTTCATTGGGTGCCCAATCTTTTTGAATATAGTGTAAATTTGATTTTACTCTGTTCTTCGTAGTGCCTCTATGCTGCAGTGTGCCGTGGCTCGTTGAAGTAATGTTCTTATGCAGCGCCGTTTTTGGATGTAGGGATGATTTCTTCTGTAGTTCAGTGTTTTTTCCGAATGTGTTTGACGTTCACCATTGGCTGTTCGCTCTACTGCAACATCTAAGAATGGCAGCTTGTTCTTGCTTTCCTCCTCTTTACTGAATTTTATGCAGTAAGCATATTATTGATGGTCTTGAAGTTTTCCTGTAAATTGTTTTGCTTCCTGATGACAAAGGGACCGGATCCTAAATTTGTGTTAGG
>NW_025121266.1:0-1055 GCF_004010195.1 Chiloscyllium plagiosum
TCTGTGGAAAAAGTTACCTCTCAGGCTCCCTTCCTTTTTTCCCCTCTCAGCTTAAACTGATTCCATCTCATCTTCAGTTGGAGAACCGTGTGAAAGAGACTGAGTGCATTCACCCTATCCATGTTTCTCAAGATCTTCTGCACTTCGATAAAATCCCCTCACAGTGTCCTGTGCTCTGAAGAAAAGAAGTACTAGCTTGTCCAATCTCTCCCTATAAAACAGACCATTGAGTCCTGGCAACATTATTGTGAATTTATTCTGCACTCTTTGCTGTTTAATAAAATCCTTTTTTATAGCAAGTTGACTAAAACTGAACAGAATTCGCGAAATGCGACCAGAGCAACGCCCCTTTGCAAATGATACATGACTTCCAAACTTCTACACTCAATGCCCTGGCTGATGAAAGTAGGTGTGCTGCAAAGCTTCTTCACTGCCCTGTCTCTTTTTGACCAAATATAAGATCAATTAATATTCATTAGATAAGCAATGGATGACAACGAAATAGTAATGGTTCCATGTGCTTCGTATTGGTTTCACAGATCGCTGCAAGATTGAGTGTTGAAGAGCTGTGCTGTGCTGTGATGTTCTGTGTTTATGAATATACCTTTCAGGATCAGGAGATTTTCCAAATTCATGCATTCTAATACATCAAACATCTCCTCAACTGTGATATGGACTTTGCCAAAGATTGCACCAAAAACTTCCCTAAATTCCCAAGTGTTGATATCTTTCTCCACCAGAAACACAGACGGGAAATATTCATGGAGGACCTCGCCCGTTTACCCGCAAATCTGCATATTCATGGTCACTTAGTCCTTGACGGGTCACATTTTCTCTCTAGTTGTTGATTTTTTCTTTAGTATACTTAAACCACCTCTTTGGATTCACCTTAATCTGCTTAGCCAAGTCTATCTCGTGCTCCCTTTTCGCCACACTGTTGTTCTTCCTCACCGAACTCCTGTATTCCCTTTCTAGCATCTGAGATTCCTTTGATCCCAGGTGCCTCCGTCTATTTTTTTCTTCTCGAAGCTGCAATATTTATTGTTATGCTGTGT
>NW_025121267.1:0-1055 GCF_004010195.1 Chiloscyllium plagiosum
TCATCCCAGATCTGTGTTACAGTCTCAGTCTGGGGTGGTGTGACAGTCTCAGCCCGGCTCTATGTGACAGTCTCAGGCCGGCTCTGTGTGACAGTCTCAGCGCAGCTTCGTCTGACAGTCTCAGCCCGGCTCTGTGTGACAGTCTCAGCCCGCCTCTGTCTGACAGTCTCAGCCCGGCTCTGTGTGACAGTCTCAGCCCGACTCTGTGTGACCGTCTCAGCCCTGCCCTGTGTGATAGACTGGGCCTGTCTCTTTGTGACAGTCTCAGCCCGGTTCTATTTGACAGTCTCAGCCCGGCTCTGTGTGACAGTCTCAGCCTGGCTCTGTGTGACAGTCTCAGCCCGGCTTTGGGTGACAGTCTCAGCTTGGTTCTGTGTGACAGTCTCAGCCCAGCGCTTTGTGACAGTCTCAGCCCAGCTCTGTGTTACAGTCACAGTCTGGCTCTGTGTGACAGTCTCCGCCCTGCTCTGTGTGACAGTCTCAGCCCTGATCTGTGTGACAGACTCAGTCAGTCTCTTTGTGACAGTCTCAGCCCGGCTCTGTGTGACAGTCTCAGCCCAGCGCTTTGTGTCAGTCTCAGCCCGGTTCTGTGTTACAGTCTTAACCGTGTTCTGTGAGACGGTCTAAGTCTGGCTCTGTGTGACAGTCCCAAGCAGTCACTGTGGACTGTGTGTGACAGTCCCAGACCGGCTCTGTGTGACAGTCTCAGCCCAGCTCTGTGTGACTGTCTCAGCCCGGCTCTGTGTGACAGTCTCAGCCCGGCTCTGTGTGACAGTCTCAGCCCAGCTCTGTGTGACGGTCTCAGCCCAGCTCTGTGTTACAGTCTCCGTCTGGCTCTGTGTGACAGTCCCAAGCAGTCACTGTGTGACAGTCTCAGCCCGGCTCTGTGTGACGTTCTAAGCCCGACTCTGTGTGACGGTCTAAGCCCGGCTCTCTGTGACAGTCTCAGCCCGACTGTGTGTGACAGTTTCAGCCTGGCTCTCTGTGACAGTCTCAGCCCAGCTCTGTGTGACAGTCTCAGTGCAGCTCTGTGTTACAGTCTCAGCCTGGCTCTG
>NW_025121268.1:0-1055 GCF_004010195.1 Chiloscyllium plagiosum
GTCTTCTGTGGGCTCTGCTGGTCATTAACATGTATCTGATGATGAAAACATTGAGCAGCAGAATCAGGGGAAATTGGAAAGTCGGGGTTAGAATGTGGTTAAGGAACTCAATTATGATCCAGACTCAAGTGTAATAAACACCGATTGTTATATCACAAAGCCAGGGGTCGTTATCCAGCCAACACTGAGCTGGGAACATAAAATACCAGAAGATGTTCTTTAAACAGCTCAGCACAGTCGCTGTTCCCAGAACGGTTTTCTAAATGCAATATTTAATTTTCAGCTTCTGGCAACAAATGGCCACAAATCAATCGAAAGTGAAAGTGATGGCAAACCAGACAGGACCGTCCGACCGATATAAAGCAGTATGGCATAAATATTATACATGGGGATGCCCCATAGGAAACTGTGGTGTTCTCAATAAACAATCAGAATGTGTCTCAATATCAGGTTGAAGGATAACGACCAGTCGACCTGCCACTACCATGGCCACCAGGTAACGGGTATCACATGGAGACAATCCACAATCTTTATCAAGCAGCATGAAGGTCATCACTGCATTAACTGTGAAGAAGGCAAGCAAGCAAATTATACATTAATTTGGAGGTAAGCTTACAGTACTTTAATGGTTACTACTGCTGCCTCACAGTGCCAGGGACATGGTCTTGATTCTAGTCTGGGTCAACAGTCTGTGTGGAGTTTGCACATTCTCCCTGTGTCTGAATGGGTTTCCACTCTGTAGCTCAGTCCAAAAATGTGCAGGTTAGATGTTTGGCCAAGGTACATTTGCCTAAGAGTGACCAGGATTGTGCAGGTTATTTGGATTAGATCTGTGAAATGCAGGGATAGGGTGGCGGTATTGGGCCTAGGGTCAGCACAGACATGAGGAGCAACATGGCATCTTCTGCACTGTAAAGATTATATTCCGTAATTCTATGTCTCACAGTGCTCTGAGAAAAGGAGAAAAATCTCTTCATCTCTGTAACCTTTCAAAGTTGCCTTATTTCAGATATAAAAGAAATAAGTGCCCTCTAGCTCTTGTCACAAATCTAGTG
>NW_025121269.1:0-1055 GCF_004010195.1 Chiloscyllium plagiosum
AAGGAATCGAGTGAAACATTATAGAGTATAAGGGTAGGAGAAGTAGACTAAGAAGGAAATAAGACGGGAAGAATGGGACATGATTTACATTTGGCAAACAGAGTTGATAAAAATTCGAGGGGCTTGTACAAATGTGTTAAGGACAAAAGAGCAACCAGGGAGAGAGTCAGGCTCTTTAAAGATCATCAAAGCTGCCGAAGAGTGGAACTGAAGAAGATACTAAATGGGTATTTAGCATCTGTGTTTACTGTGGAGAAGGATATGGAAGCTAGACAACATGGAGAAATAAATGACGATATCCTCATAGAGGAGGAGATGTCAGACGTCTTGAAACATATAAAGGTGACAGAATCTCTGAGACCAGAGCAGGTGAATCCTAGAGGTCTGTGGGACTATAGAGATGTGATTGATGGGCTCGTAGCTGAGATATTCGTATTATCGATAGCTATAGATGAGGTGCCCGAAGGCTGGGTGTTGGCAAACGTCATGCCATTATTTAAGAAAGGTGATAAGAAAACGGCAAGGAACTTAGACTGGAGACCTTGATATCAGTGGTGGGCAAATTGTTGGACAGGATTCTGAGAGGGAAAATCTCCATGTACTTCGAAAGTCAAGACCTGCTAATGGACAGTTCTCATGGCTTTATGCATGGGAAATCATGTGTCATAAACTTAATTGATTGATTGATTGATTAATTCATAAATTTATTGTCGAGTGTACTGAAGTACAGTGAAAAGCGTTGTTTATGAACATTACAGGCAGCTCACAATACGCAAGGACATACAGATTAAAAAGACTTACATAGAAGCATACAGGTTACATTTTACAGGTGCGCTAGACGAGAACGTTATTTGAGGCTACAGACTCCATTCATTAATCAATTAATGGCCGGGAACAAGCTGTTCCTGAACCGACTGCTGCGAGTGTTCAGAGCTTTCCATTTTCTGCCTGATGCAAGAGGTGCAGGAGTTCTTTTACGGAGTGTGATGGATTTATGATGAGGTTGGCAGTATTTCTGTGACAGTGGACCATATAAATGGCTTCCGTGAATGGAA
>NW_025121270.1:0-1055 GCF_004010195.1 Chiloscyllium plagiosum
ATCTAACCCTCTGATTATCTTATATGTCACAATTAAGTTACCTCTCAACCATCTTCTCTCTGACGAACACAACTTCAAGTCTTTCCTCATAAGACCTTCCCTCCATACCAGACAACATCCTAGTAAACCTTATCTGAACCCTTTCCAAAGCTTCTATACCCTTCCGAGAATGCGGTGACAGAAGTGTACGCAATACTCCGAATGTGGCCACACCCGAGATTTGGAGAGTTGCAGCATGACTTCATGGTTCCGAAACGCTTTCCCTCTACCAATACAAGCTAACACACCATATGTCTTCTTAGTGACCCTACCAACCTGTGTGGCAACTTTCATGGATCGATGGACACGAACAACGAGATCTCTGCTCATCTACACTGCCAAGAATCTTACGGGAAGCCCAGTACTCTGCGTTCATGCTAATCCTTCCAAAGTGAATCACCGCACTAAACTCCATTTGCCACCTCTCAGCCCAGTTCTGCAACTTATCTATGTCTCTCTGTAAACTACAACACTCTTCATCACTATCTACATCACTACCGTCATTAGCATCATCAGCAAATTTATTAACTCATTCTTCTCTACCCTCACCCAGGTCATTGTTTCGACGACAAACAGCAGTGACCCCTAAACAGATTCCTGCCGTACGCAATAGTAACTGAACTTCAGGATGAATATTTCCCATCAACCACCATCCTCTATCTTCTTGCAGCTTGACGATTTCTGATCCAAACCGCTAAATCACTCTCAATCCCATGCCTCTGTACCTTATGCAATAGTCTCCCGTGGGGAACCTTATCAACGACTTACTGAAATCCATATACACCACATTAACCACTTTACCTTCATCCGCCTATTTGGTTACATTCTCAAAGTTCTCAGAAAGGTTTGTGAGGCACGACCTATCCTTAACAAAACCGTGTTGACCAGCCCTAATCAGCTTATTCATCTCCAGATGATTTTAAACCCTGTCTCTTCTAAACCTTTCCAACACTTCACCCACCACCAAAGTAAGGCTCATGGACCTATAATAACCAGGATGGTCTCTAATTCACTTC
>NW_025121271.1:0-1055 GCF_004010195.1 Chiloscyllium plagiosum
CCTCCCTCCCCCTCCTCTCGCTCCCTCCCTCCCCCTCCTCTCGCTCCCTCCCTCCCCCTCCTCTCGCTCCTCTTCTCCCACCCCCCCCACCTTCTCAGCCGGGGGTCATACCCAGTTCTCCGTCGTGGTGAGGGAGCTGGACGGAGGGAGCAGAGGCTCTCCTGTTTGGAAGGGAGCCGGATCGAGGGGTGAGATGGCTGAGGGAGGGGTGCTGTGGGGCCCGGGAGGGAGATTGGGTGGCGCCCAGAGGACTAGCAGAGAGAGAGAGACGGGCCGAGTGTCGTCCAGCGCAGCAGGCGAGAGCTCTGTCGCGGTGGGTGAGTGTTTGCGACCTCTCCCAGATCTGTCCATGCCTCTGCATGGATCATATCGCCAACCCCCCTCCACCGGCCAGTCCCACTCCAGAGTTAATGCCGTGCTCTCAACGCGGTGAAATAGCGGGATCGCTGCTCTCGGGATGGGGGGGTAGCGTTCGCCGACTGTTTTAACCGCGTATGCCAGGCCCTTCCGTCCCAGACACCATCCTGATCGGCGTCCTCCCATTGAGAGAGAATCTAACCATCGCCCCCTTGACGTTCAATGGCGTTACCGTCACTGAGTCCCCCCTCCCCCCCACTATCAACATCCTGGGGGTTCCCATTGAGAGAGAATCTAACCATCGCCCCCTTGACGTTCAATGGCGTTACCGTCACTGAATCCCCCCTCCCCCCTCACTATCAACAGACACTCTTCCTGCAGCGGGGAACTCCCCTCCTGACTCCCTCCACCCTCAAAGCCCAGGTTCCCCTCGCACCCCCAATCGATGAGGCACGAGTCAGGGAGGGTGAGGGAATACTCTCCACTCCCCCCGGACGGAACATGGGGGGGGGGAAACTCCGACAACACTTGAGAAGCTCAACACAGAATCAATGTTGTGTCCACTGCTTTTTGTCATTTATATCGATGATTTGGCTGTGAGCATATGAGGTACAGTTAGTACGTTTGCAGATGACCCCAAAATTGGAGGTGTAGTGGACAGCGAGGAGGGTTACCCTCAGATTACAGCAGGATCTGGA
>NW_025121272.1:0-1055 GCF_004010195.1 Chiloscyllium plagiosum
AAACTTCAAAGAGATCTAGAACTCAGCACTGGCATGTGTGAGGTGATGCGGGACATTACCAACAGCAGCAGAATTGTACACCTGCACAATTTTCACTGTAACTGCCTGACATGTGCTCCACAATACCCTGACCATCAGGCCAGGGGATAAACCCTTGTTCAATGAAGAACACAGGATGGCCGGTCAAGAGCAGCACTAGGTACACCTCACAATGATGTGACATTACCAAACAGGACCACTTACTCACCAAATAGCATAAAAAGCCAGTGACAGACAGATCTAACGAACAAATCAGATCTAATTTCTGCAATCCTGTCACATGCAATCAGCGTGAATTGCGTGGTCAATTAAACAACTCACTGGAAGAGTAGGATACACAAATATCACCTTCCTCAACTATGGAAGGGCCCAGCACAACAATGGAAAAGCTAAGGATGAAACATTCACAACAATGTTCAGACCGAAGTGTCGATAGGTTGATCTATTTTAGTCTTCTCCAGATGGGAGTCTTCAGCTAATTTGATTCAGTGTGTGTGGTAAATCCAAACGCTGATGGGATGGGATAATGCAAAGGATATGGGCTCTGATAGCATTCCATTCAAATTGTTCCAGCAGGGATATTGCACTGGTCCTACCTGACAATGTGGGAAACTATCCGCGCGGGTCCTGTACTCACACAGACAAAACATCAGACAATCAATGACTGCCCCATTGCTCTAATCCCTATCATTAATAAAGTGATGGCAGATGTCACTCACAGTGGGATCAAGCAGCACTTCCTCAGCACCAACCTGCTCACTAAAGCTCAGTTTGGGCTCTCATCCCTTGTGCTCATTGAAGCCTTGGTTTAACTATGTACAACAAGAAAACACACTGCTGAATTCTAGAGATGAGGCGACAGGGACTGAACTTAACATCATCATAACCGCATTTGATCAAGTGTTGTATCCAGGATTGACGGCAAAATTGGAGCAAACAGGAATCGTCTGCACTGGCTGAAGTGATACCTGGTACAAAGGAACGTGGCTGGGGTTGGTGGGGAGCAGCCATCTCAG
>NW_025121273.1:0-1055 GCF_004010195.1 Chiloscyllium plagiosum
TGTCTATAACCAGGAGATTTAGAATCTGCTCATGATAGGGCACTGAATCTATGCTGGCTGGTTAAATAACTATGGATAACCAGAAGATTTAGAGTCTCCTCAGTTAGGGGCACTAACTCTGTGCTGTCTATTTAAATATATATAACCAGGAAATATAGAGTTTCCTCTGTTGTGGGCACTGACTGTGGGCTAGCGTGTTAAATAAATATATATAAGTACTAGAATTGGAGTCTTGTCAGTTTAGGGCTCAGACGATGTGCTGGATGAATAAATGCATATACATAACCAGGAGATATAGTGTCTACTCATTTTAAGGCAATGACTGTGTGGCGGCTGGTTAAAATTTATATAACCAGGATATTTAGAGTCTCTGCAGTTTGGGGCACTGACTCTGGGCTGGCTGGTTAAATAAATAGCTATTACCTGGAGATTTAGAGTCTGTTCAGTTTAGGGCACTGAATCGGTGCCATCTGGTTAAATGTAAATAACCAGGTTATTTAGGGTCTCCTCAGTTTTGGGCACTGACTCTGGGCAGGCTGATTAAATAAATGTCTACAACCAGAAGGTTTAGAATCTCCTCAGTTTAGGGCACTGACTCTGTGCTGGCTAATTTGATACATATAAGCAGGAGATTTCGAGTATCCACAGTTCAGGCCACTGACTCTGTGCAAGCTGGTTTAAATACATATAACCAGGAGATTTCGAGTCTGATTCTTTGCTGGCTGATTAAATAAATATATATAACCGGGAGATTTAGAGAGTCCTCATTATAGGACACTGAGTCTGT
The DNA here is from genome assembly GCF_004010195.1 of Chiloscyllium plagiosum. Taxonomy (NCBI): domain Eukaryota; kingdom Metazoa; phylum Chordata; class Chondrichthyes; order Orectolobiformes; family Hemiscylliidae; genus Chiloscyllium; species Chiloscyllium plagiosum. Next base: position 788 of record NW_025121273.1, read on the forward strand.
GCTGGTTGGTTAAATAAATTTATATAACCGAGAGGTTTAGAGTCTCCTCAGTTTGGCGGACTGACCCTAGTCTGGCTGGGTAAATATATATAACCAGAAGTTTTAGTGTCTCCTCAGTTTAGGGCACTGATTCTGTGCTGGCTGATTCAATATATATAACCAGGAGATTTAGAGTCTCCTCATTAGAGGACTTACAGTGGGGAAACATGCCCTTCGGCCCAACAAGACCACACCAACCCGCCACCCACCCATACCTTTACCCCTTCAC
>NW_025121274.1:0-1055 GCF_004010195.1 Chiloscyllium plagiosum
CTACTGCTGTACTGAAGGAGTGCTGTCTTGTCAAGGACGCAACTGCTATACTGAAGGAGTGCTGTCTTTTCAGGGACACTACTGCTGTACTGAAAGAGTGTTGTCTTGTCAGGGACACTACTGATATGCTGAATGAGTGCTGTCATGTCACAGATACTACTGCTGTCCTGAAGGACTGCTGTCTTGTCAGGGACGCAACTGCTATACTGAAGGAGTGCTGTCTTGTCAGAGACACTACTGCTGTACTGAAGGAGTGCCGTCTTGTCAGGGACACTACTGCTGTACTGAAGGAGTGCTGCCTTGGCAGAGATACTACTGCCTCGTGAAGGAGTGCTATCTTGTTAGAGACACGACTGCTATACTGAATGAGTGCTGTCTTGTCAGGGACACTACTGCTGTACTGAAGGAGTGCTGTCTTGTCAGAGACACTACGGCTGTACTGAAGGAGGGCTGTCATCTCATAGACACTACTGCTGTACTGAAGGAGTGCTGTCTTGTCAGGGACACTACTGCCATACTGACCGAGGGCTGTCCTGTCAGCGGCACTACTGCTGTACTAAAGGAGTGCTGCCTTGTCATGGACACTACTGCTGTATTGAAAGAGTGCTGCCTTGCCAGGGACACTCCGGCTGTACTGATGGAGGGCTGACTTCTCATAGGCACTACTGCTATAGTGAAGGAGTGCTGCCTTGTCAGAGCCACTACGGCTGTACTAAAGGAGTGCTGCCTTGTCAGGGACACTACTGCTGTATTGAAGGAGTGCTATCTTGTCAGGGACACTACTGCCATACTGACCGAGGGCTGTCCTGTCAGCGGCACTACTGCTGTACTGAAGGAGTGCTGTCTTGTCAGGGACACTACTGCTGTATTGAAGGAGTGCTGCCTTGCCAGGGTCACTCCGGCTGTACTGATGGAGGGCTGACTTCTCATAGGCACTACTGCTATACTGAAGGAGGGCTGTCTTGTCAGGGACACTACTGCTGTACTGAAGGAGTGCTGTATTGTCAGGGACACGACTGATATACTGAAGGAGTGCTGTCTTTTCAGGGACACTA
>NW_025121275.1:0-1055 GCF_004010195.1 Chiloscyllium plagiosum
ACCCCACGACCGTGAACTCACTCCCTCAGTGACCCCCCTGACCCGACCGTGATCTCACTCCCTCGGTGACCCACCACTGATCCGACCGTGAACTCACTCGCTCAGTGAACCCCGCTGACCTGACCATGAACTCACCCCCTCAGTGACCCCCCGACCCAACCGTGAACTCACTTCCTCAGTGACGTCCCTCGACCCGATTGTGAACTCACTCCCTCAGTGACTTCACGACCGTGAATTCACTCCTTCAGTGACCCCCATGACCCGACCGTGAACTCACTCCCTCAGTGACACCCCAGTTCCGACCGTGAAATCACTATCTCAGTGACCCCCCTGAACCAACCGTAAACTCACTTCCTCAGTGAACCCCCCCAACCTGACCGTGAATTCACTGCCTCAGTGACACCCCCCTGATCCGACCGTGAACGCACTCCCTCTGTGACCCCCCTGACCCGACTGTGAACTCACTCCCTCAGTGACGTCCCTCGACCCGGCTGTGAACTCACTCCCTCAGTGACTCCCCCTGATCTGACCGTGAACTCATTCCCTCAGTGACACCCCCTGACCCGACCGTGAACTCACTCCCTCAGTGACACCCCCCTGATCCGACCGTGAACGCACTCCCTCTGTGACCCCCCTGACCCGACTGTGAACTCACTCCCTCAGTGACGTCCCTCGACCCGGCTGTGAACTCACTCCCTCAGTGACTCCCCCTGATCTGACCGTGAACTCATTCCCTCAGTGACACCCCCTGACCCGACCGTGAACTCACTCCCTCAGTGACCCCTCCTGACCCGACCGTGAACTCACTCCCTCAGTGACACCCTCTGACCTGACCGTGGAGTCACTCCCTCAGTGACACCCCCCGATCCGACCGTGAACGCACTCCCTATGTGACCCCCCTGACCCGACTGTGAACTCACTCCCTCAGTGACGTCCCTCGACCCGACCATGAACTCACTCCCTCACTTAAACCCACAACCCTACCGTGAACTCAATCCCTCAGTGAAGCCCCCAAACTGACCCTAAACTCACCCCCTCAGTGACCCCCGACCCGA
>NW_025121276.1:0-1055 GCF_004010195.1 Chiloscyllium plagiosum
TGTTCTCAGTCTCTGATATTCCTGACCGTGCTCGCAGTCTCTGATATTCCTGACCGTATACTCTGTCACTGATATTCCTGCTCGTGTTCTCAGTTTCTGATATTCCTGACCATTTTCACAATCTCTGATATTCCTTTCCGTGCTCTCAGTCTCTGATATTCCTTTCCATGCTCTCAGTCACTGATATTCCGGATCGTGCTCTCAGTCTCTGATATTCCTGACCGTGTTCTCAGTCTTTGATATTCCTGCTTGTGTTCTCAGTCTCTGATATTACTTTCCGTGTTCTCAGTCTCAGATATTCCTGACCATGCTATCAGTCTCTGATATTCCTGACCATGTTCTCAGTCTCTGATATTCCTGACCATGCCCTCAGTCTCTGACGTTCCTGACCATGGTCTCTGTAATTGATATTCCTGACCGTGTTCTCAGTCTCTGATATTCCTCACCGTGCTCTCAGTCTCTGATATTCCTGACCGTGTTCTCAGTCACAGATATTCCTTTCCGTGCACTCAGTCATTGATATTCCTTTCCGTGCTCTCAGTCTCTGATATTCCTTTCCGTGCTCTCAGTCTCTGATATTCCTGACCGTGCTCTCAGTCTCTGATATTCCTGACCATGTGCTCAGTCTCTGAGATTCCTGACCGTGCTTTTAGCCTCTGATATTCCTCTCCGTGCTCTTCGTCACTGATATTCCTGACCGTGCTCTCAGTCTCTGATATTCCTGACCGTGTTCTCAGTCTCTGATATTCCTGACCGTGCTCTCAGTCTCTGATATTCCTGACCGTGTTCTCTGTCACTGATATTCCAGCTCGTGTTCTCACTCTCTGATATTCCTGACCATTTTCACATTCTCTGATATTCCTTTCCGTGCTCTCAGTCTCCGGTATTCCTTTCAATGCTCTCAGTCACTGATATTCCGGATCGTGCTCTCAATCTCAGATATTCCTGACCGTGTTCTCAGTCTCTGATATTCCTGCCTGTGTTCGCAGTCTCTGATATTCCTTTCCGTGCCCTCAGCCTCTGATATTCCTGACCGTGTTCTCAGGCTCTGATAT